>NC_092810.1:136730425-137030425 GCF_040954645.1 Diabrotica undecimpunctata
TGCAGTAAATTGTTTATTAGAAATGGTTAATAGTTGTATTGTTTATAAAACACTTTAGTTTTTGGGCCAAAACAAAGTAGAATTTACAAAAATAGATTAGGCCGGTATTAGGGCATAATGAAAGCGGATGGATGAATACAGAAACGTTTAATGAGTGTGTCGTAAACTATTTTAATAAATAGTTGTACGAAAAAACATTAAGCGACCTGTCGTGTTATTTTTGAATGAACATGTTAGCCATACGAGTATATATCTGGCATTGAGCGAGTTTTGTCGTGAAAATGGAATTGTTTTGGTAGCACTGATTCCAAATTCCATGAATATTATGCAGCCGCTTGATGTTGCTATATTCCGATCTTTCAAAGCTACATGGCGCAAAATAGTTCATGATTTCTGAACCTATTTTGAAAATCAATCTCACCTAAATTCTGCTGAATCCTATTTTCCAAACAAAAAGGCTACAAAAAAATTAACACCTGTAGTAACGATTGCTGATGATTTCATAGAGTACCAGAGAAGACCAGAAGCTGAAAAAATGAAAAGGAAGCAAGGAAAAAACAAAAGCTTGAAGAAAAAGAAAAAAAAGCACCCAACATCAAAGAGGAGAGATAGATGGAGCAAATAAAAAAGAAAATGAAATTTTATACAAAAATCTTGGTTCTGGTAGAAAAACAGATGAAAGAACTAGAAAGCCGAAAGCTAACAATTCTATGGATTTAGTGGTGGGCGACTACGAATAGGTTACTACTTCATTGCAGTTTACGAAGAGAAATATTTTCCAGGACTAGTAGACGATAAATTCAAAAACAGGTTATGGAAAAGTTAGAATATGATCCAGAGGAAATTGTTTGTTTAATTGCCTCAGTACATTAATAAAAGGGGTCCTTTTTTTCTACCTGAGATAAATAAATTTGTAGTTCTTTCATAGCTCTTTGCTCTTATGCAATAAATGACAAAGAAGGCTGTTGCTAAGTAACTTATGAAAGTATTTTTTGTTGTTTTTTTAGGTTCAAAATGTATTACGTTTGTACGTCTCTTTTTATTTTATTCAGTTTTTCTATGCCTCTATATAAAAATTATGTTTTTATGCTTCTGTATTTTTTATAGCTTTTTTGAAAATTTTAAAATAAATAATTACATTTTTTTGTTATGCAGGAAGTTAATGTTCCTAGTCTTCTGTATTAATTTTCCGAAGTGGGCATGGAAACGTCAAATAAACTTATTTTTAAGTAAAATTGTGGCTCATTCCCAATAAAAATAGTAAATTAGTCTGGCTGTCTTCTGTACCGTTTTAGTTTTGACTCTAAATGGTGTAGCATGTAGTGTAAATTACATAATAATAAAAATAAAGATATTCATTAAGTGGGCAGAAATATTTACAGATATGTATCGTGCGGTGGGGAGAAATAATTCTTGTAATTGATCATTGAGAAAGGTACATAGGACAACAAAATGTAATTTTTTTCAATATTTAGCTATATAAATTTTCATTGTTCATAGGCGGGTAATATATTTTCGTATAAGGTAATAAAAAGAATAAAATAATAAAAAATAATTGTTAATATAATTGTTACATTTGTTAAAATGTGACAAAGGATTTACCAATTTAATAGTAAAAAAAATAGGACCAGTGGCTTTCCGAACAGAATTTAAAACCGCTAATTAATTTGTACATTGAATAAACGTTGAAAAGACTCACCTAAAATATAAATTGCAATAAATGTAGACGAATCCTGACGGACATGGAAATTTAAAATGTTTTTGAACTGGAACACTCGCGAAATGTACATAGTTTATAAATTTAATGTCTAATAATTTAATAATGTATGGTATTTACCAAAGCACGGAACAGCACAAAGTGGAGCTTCACAAGAAGGACACATCACATTTGTTTCCTTTCTAATTTTGTGAGAGTTACACACTACACATCTTCTAGAACCGTGTTGTCTTGCTCCACTTGGAGGAGTGAATTCTGGAAAATGCCCTCCAGTTAGTCGAGCGGGCATGTCAGGATTTAACCTTCTGCTGGTAGAAATTGCTGTCGATGAACCATATTTCTTAAAAACTCTATTTATAACACCGAGTCTAAAATTCAAATGTGACAATTGCCCACCTCGTTTTTTGTATAGAACAAAGGCTTTGAACAATGCTACATCTACTAAATGCCTGAATATTTTCAAATCTACTAAATGCCTGAACTATCAAATCGCCGAAAGGTTTGACGAATACATATTAAATTGTTTTATTATAATCCATGAATAAAAATCATGATTTTTAATCACGTGTTTATTTAATACGTTCAATTAATATGAATAATTAATATTCATATTGACGACAGAAAAATATATTTTATTTTGATCTTATCTTAACCCAGAGACTAAGAGTTTATTATCATTATTACAATATATTAGCTGCGTACTTATAAAACTAGCACCTAATTTTTACTATCAGCATTGTTAAAAATTGTCAATTTTTGCAAATAAATATCATAGATATTGCACTTCTTTGAAGTATGGGATTATTGCAATATCTTTCGACATTTATACAAAAATTATTACCTTGACTACTACATTTTTTCTGGGAATAACCCACAACAAGTGTAATCAAAATTGCACATTTTATTTCCAGTTATGAAATCGTTCTCAAAATGCGAATAAACAACTTAATACACTTTGTGTTTGCTATCAATTGGTGGTAGATCAATTCTTCTGAAAGTCTTGACACGTACATGCATATTCCACAGAAGTACTATTACCAAAGTAGTGTATGTAATATAAAAAATTGTTTAATTATATGCCATTATAACAACAATCCAATCTTTTTTATATTAACAGAAAGACTTTTTCTTTAACACGTCAATGCCCCCTGGGAAGAGCCACATAATAGCACGCAATCATCTATAAAAAACGAGTCAACAAAACCGAATTCCAGGTCCTAACATATTCTGAGAACTATGCATAAATTATACATTCATCTTTTTTCGCTAGCGGAACAAAAAAAAATGCTAAATATTTGACGGGCTATTAGAGAAGCTACGTCGTCAATCCATAATTTTAGTTTTTCAACATCACAAAATCGAGGAAACTTGATCTTTTTATTTTTTGTTGGAACAGTAACCTTATACATTATAATATATAAAAAAATGACGTGGCCGGTACTAAAACTGTTTTTGATGGGACCGAAGAAGGCGTTTTATTTGTATGCAGACTCGCACCTAATTGTATATTGTTTGATCATGGTACTGTTTAAAATTACTTTATCGAGAGTTTATCGAATATCTGGTTGGATATAAAACATAAATTATAAATAAACACTTTATTTAAATTGCTTCCATACAGTTATCTTGCTTTGTTTAGTTGTAAACAGAACAAATTAATTATTTCCATAATTTAATCGTATTTGCCTCACTTGTACTGGACCTGACACTTGACAGGTCGTTACCCTCTTTTAAAGATCTCTAAAATAAAATAATAATGTTGGTATTTTTTAGATACGTTCATCGTATAATTATTAAGTACATGAAAGGTTCCACATTAGGCGGAATCATAATTATAACAAATTTTTACTGAAAACAAACAACAAATATTAGATTGCGAGACAGAATTTCAAATATAAAGAATTTAGAAGCAGTCCGTCAGAGCAGGGCTTTCTCTACTTTTTCAATCTAATGGGTATCCCAAAATTCACGCACGATTTAAATTTGCCGCCATTTGTGTCAGCAACGTACAAAAAAAAAACAGTTTGGCAGCTGATAACTTATCATTGGACCATATTTCTTTGAAAGTGAGGCTAGTTAAGAAGTGATATTACTGGAGCTCGATATCGCAACGTGATGTCGTTTCTGACTAAATTAGGCGACATGTGGTTTCAACCAAGGCGATACCGTGAAACAATTCAATTACTGCATGAAATATTTCCTGGTCGTATACTCCCTCGTTTTGGAGATCAGAATTGGCCCCCTATATGGTGTGATTTAACACCATTGGATTTCTTTTTTATGGAGTTATTTGAAGTCAACGGTCTATTCCAAAAAGCCTAGAACCACCGTCGAAGGAGGAAATTCAACGATGAGAGTCTAGTAATACTAAAGAGGACAAATGTAACCTTAAGAATTATAGACCTAAATCATTGCTCAGTCAAGTATACTTACAAAATGGATAATTACCAACCGGTTAAACAGGCTGGCTTTCGCAAAGCATATAGTACATCAGACCATCTGCTGGTAATGAGAATACCGATAGAGAAGGCAAATACGTAACAACTACCGTATCTCTAGCCTTAGTAGACTATGAAAGGGCATTTGATAGTATCTAGATGTGGGCTATAGGACAAGTTATTAATAGTTGTAGAATAGATTCGAGATATAGGCAACTAATACATAATATATATATATATATATATATATATATATATATATATATATATATATATATATATATATATATATATATATATATATGTAAACCCAACTATGGTAGTGCAACTAGACGAACATACAAATCCCATCCCCATTAAGGGAGAAGTTAGATCATGCGACGTAACATCTCCAAAGTTTTTTAATCTAGAACACTAGAAGACGTCTTCAAAACTACAAAGTGGTCAACATATGGCATCAAGGTTAATGGCAACAAGTTAAACGACCTCAGATTCGTCGACGATATCGTACTTATAGCAAGCACATTCGAGGAATTACAAATTATGATGGAGGAATTCGCATAAATACGACAAAAACAAAAATATTGACAAAGACGACCCCAGACATATAACTATAAATGGCAGTGAGATGAAACAAGTCCAGGAATATATCTACCTAGGCGAAATTCTGAAACTTGACAAAGAGAACCAAAGTGCAGAAATCACTAGAACAGCAAGACTGGCGTGGGTAAGATTCCAACCTCAATTGGAACACTACTTTATAGATTACCCAATACAAACATAAACCTCACCAAAATAATAAATATTACATTACTTACACTTGTAGATAAATTGATTATAATCGTCACTTAAGGTCCAATTTATGTGTCAAATGAAAGCCTTCAAAAATCATCATTTCTTCAACCGTTTTTGGACTCTTGAATATTGTATAATCGCCTATCGATTTCTTCTACATTTTCATAAAACTAAAAGATCATTAACCCTGCATTACTACCCATCAAAAATTGGCATATTTTACTACCCGGGGTACTGGTGTACCCCAAATTTAAAACACGTGTTTGCAAAAAATCAAATATATTTAGAAAAGTACAAAGTTGTTGTATACAATGGTTTATTATTCAACATAAAAATTAATTATTTTTTTAGTTTTAGTTAATGCGATCTGGGCACACTTTTGACTGATGGTTCAGACATATGTATTTTTTGCACTTCTTGTACGTTATCCTCGATTTTCTGTCTTGTTTGGGTGTACAAAAAGCGAATTTCCCAGAAGAAGTTTGCCTTTAGTCTACATTAGGTACTTTAGGCTCGATATGCAAATTTTTTTCTATAACAGCTCGGAGTTCTTTTGACAAAGTTTGGATTCCGAGCTGTTCTCTCATCAAGGGACTAACTAGGTCGGTACTAAGTTTTGTTAGGAATGACCTTCTGTTTGGTATTAATTCCTTTTCTCTGGCATCACTATCTTTACATAGAACTATGGAATTAATTCCAAAGAGGTCTACTAAATTGTAAAAAATTCTAAGAGGCCAGCGTCTTGATTTTCGAGCAGTGGCATATCTATGCTCGAGCTGGTCGAATGTGTTAACTCCGATTTTGGTTCGATTATAAAAATCAATTATTTCGGAAAGCACTGTAGAATTTGGTTTGTCTCCTTCAGGATGCATGGTGGATAACACGAAAAAAATGTTTTTCTTAGCTTTTGGAGGGCAATACGAAGCAGTGTTAGTTTTTACTATAAGCAAACATAGCTGAATTTTGGTTTCTGTTACTTTTTTCGATGAACGTTACTGGGAGTTCAACTTTATTTTTCTTCATGGTTCCAACTAATGTAACGGGATGATCACCACACAGTTTTTTTGCCGTTCGGATTGAGGTAAACCAATTATCTGTTGTAAGGTTACGATATCTCGCATGAATTGGTTTTGTTAGACTCAACGTGTAGTATTCAGCTACAGAGACACCTACCGGTGTTGATTTCAAAAGATTCAAACACATTCAAAAGATAAAAAGTTTTTGCATCACATAATGCTAACATTTTAATTCCGTGTTTATCAGGTTTTTGGGGTATATACATTTTGAACAGACATCTGCCTCGAAAACTCATAAGCTGTTCATCTAACGTGTAGTACTGTGAAGGCGTATAAAGTTTGCTACATTCGGAAATAACTGCTTCAAAAATATCTCGCATTGGCGCAAAACTATCTGTTTTACGACGCTCTTTTCTAGTGTCCCTGTCGTCAAACCTGAGGCAATTTGTAAGAAATACAAAGCAAGCTTCACTCATTACAGCGCGAAAAAATGGAATTCCTGTTTCTTTGTTGAAAAGTTCTTTCGATGTTACCGAATTCGTATTTAGAAACCCTGCGTAGTAATAAAGTCCGTATAATGCTTTGATTTTTATTAGATTCGTATCTCTCACATAGGATGGCCTGATTCTTGTATTAGCCACTTCCTCCTCGTCAACATGCCGATCTCTTGCATAACGTTCTCGTTGTAATCTAATTTCCTTGTTTGTAAAAGCGACAATATTTTTCAGAATATTATCAGTCAAAAACAGGGACCATGCTGGAATTCCACTAGTTACTAGCTCCTTTATTTCCAGGTTAGTGATTCACTAGATTTCTTTGATTGGTCCGACGTGACTTTTTGTTGAGTTTTCCGCTCCATTTGAAGCCTTCCTCAATTTGCACATATTCAATGTCGTTTTAGTTATTTGTAGCTGAGAGAGATTCGCAAGGAATTTCATAGCTTGTTAAAACTTCGCAGCCAGTCTGACTTCTTTGCTGCTGCATATCATCATCGTTGGAATCCTCGTCATTCTTCGGAACATAATCACCATCGTTGGAATCTTCGTCATTCTCCGGAACATAATCATCATCAGAATCTTCGTTATTTTCCGGTATATCATCATCGTCCAAATCTTCGTCAGGCTCCGGACTATAATCATCATCGAAACCTTCGCCAGGTTCCGATCTATAACTTTCTATTATTAGGTCATTATTCTATTATTAGGTTATTATTATCCTCAGAACTATCAGTTTGATTGTCGGGCTCAAAATCTGAGAGATTCTCGATTATTTCCTCTAGTTCTTTTTGGGTTAATGGTCTGCGAGCCTTATTATCCACGTTTATACTGTGAAAAAGCGCATTTAAAATCCTAACTTCATCAATAAAACAAATTACTTACTAAGCTTACTTACTAACTGTGTTGCTAAAAGTAAAAAACCACTTACACTTGTACCCCGGGTAGTAATGTGGGATTAAGGAGAGGTGAGACTTATTTCGCAGAGTTTCAGAGGGCTCCAATGTTCGTTGGGACACTGTGTATAGATATGAAAATAGGACAAAAATATTATTTCGATGGTACATGATCTAAGAGCTTTATTTGCCGTATAGGGGATAATTATTTCTTCCTGATGTGTTGTCTCGAAACTGCGACAGACATTAATAAATGCTCCGGTCGACCAATATGCAGCAACATCGCACTTTGATACTGTTCGAAGCAATATCTTCCTGATGTTTGCGAACTAAACACCAAGTACACCATTACAAAACACTGACCGCAAAATCCTACATTCTTTGAAAAAAATAGTACATATTAATAAACTGAAATAGCGAGTTACCACAAATCTGCATGGAATGCAGAATATGCCACACCATATTACATAAATTTAGTTATGAGTGACTTAATAATTCATGTTTTCTTTTTATTGGTCTTATAAAATACAAGCATAAAAATATAAATATATTAGTGTTCGTAAAGGCGCAATTAATTTATGTGATGTGATTTTATTTCATTTTTAAATAATTGGTATGTTGTTACTCTGTAAGGAGCATTTCATGTCAGATGAATAGTACATAATGTTTCATGTCAGGAAACGCCCATAGTAACAACAATAAAGTAGTACCGGGCAGAGGTAACAGGTTACTTTTTAAATTAATATTGCAGGCACATGTCGCGGTATTATTGTTGCTCTCGGTTGCAATCCGTATCGTGAGGCAAAACAGTTATTTTAATTATCTTAAGAATACACTATAATCATTAGCGTTTCATTCCTCCAAAAACTAATGTTAAGATATTCGTGGTATTACAAGTCTCATGTCAGTATCTGCAGCTTCTATGCCTCTTATGGCTGAATTAAAATGTCACTGATATTATTCTCCATATATATCGTTTAATTTAGATATAAGTAACATTCAATATACTTAAATATCCAATGAAATATATTTCTCTTACGTGTATTCATAGATGTAATTCACTAGGATACTTGGAGAAGAAACCAAAAGGACCGTGCTACTTTATCCTTTATTGAAGACGTTTCGTATATGCATCCATATACATCATCAGTTCATCTAAAAGTAAATCAATGAGTTTACACTCATAAAGAAAATGGCAAAGAATGACTTACAAGAATTTGCAGTTATAAAGAGATCCAAGTGAAGCATAAGTTCAACTCAGGAACCATGAAATTACACGTTCAGTTTTTTTTTAAGAAAAAACAGTACCAAGTCAGTTATTAAAAAAATTGCAAAGAACAGAAGTACCTAAATAAAAAATTGTGTAAAAGAACAGTATACTTTCCATGGAGGACAAACAGAATTCCAAAAACACTGACAGTGCGATTTAATTATAGTAAGAAAAGGTTTATATTTAACTTTAGGTAGCATGGTATGGACATGTTGTTTCAAATTAAAGCAAGGAAAAAGTTACCAACGACTCACGAAGTTATCACTTGACCGGCTCAAAAAAAAAGAGACGTTGTAAAACAAAGTTTAACGAATCTTTATCCCGTCATCAAACAATCAAGAAGGTGATAATTTCTACTACCAATAGTAAGGCGAGTTGACACAATTAATGAAGTATACAAGGCTTCATACATCTCTATCATTAACCCGCCGTTACGTTAAGTGCTATGAGCGAATCCCTCACCATATTTATGTATAAGCAGTGATGTTGTCTTAGCCTATAGGATAACCTTAACCATCAAGGAATTGTATTCAGTAACATTAAGTTTCGAATTTTTCAACTGGTTTTGTCTTTGTCGCCATAAATTGTAAAAACGCCTGAATCGCTCTTAATGATGAGTGCCTATTTACTGTTAAAAAAAAATTAAAAAGAAAATTAAAAAGAGTGTTGCGTTTTTGTTGAATATAACTCCAATTCCATAAATAGTTGCTCTATTTTACACAAAAAATCAATTGTTCTTCTTGAAATTGTTGTATATTAAAATAAAAGATGTTTCAAAATATGAGCTCTTTGAGTTATGATATACCTGAGTTTCAATATTTTCAGCCAAATTGTAAAATTGCGTACATTAACTTTTAGTGGAATTATTAGGCCAAATGCATACAATCCTCTTAATTGCGGGTCTGTGTGAGACTGCGATTGGATAGATTTATATTTTGTGCTCGTTTGTAGTTTCCCTACGGGATTTAAATTGTTGCGTAAACGATTTCGACCCTCAGGCGGAATTACAACATCCATCTATCGTGATTAAAAAATTTTGGCCAACGCATCGACAGAATGGAAAAAGCCGTTAGGCGGTGATGATGTGGTAAATTGTATAAAGGATCATTATTTGTGGAATATGTCAAATACTCTAATGTAATTTGGAATTTTTGGATAAAAATATAAAAAGTCAAATTAACAAACAGATCAAATTTTTCGGAGCAGCTATTATGAAAAAAACTGATTTTTCTATCATAGTGACAAAAATATATAATCGCAATTAACTATTTTGACTATATGTGATTAAGACACTTGTTATCTTAAAACGTGGCATTCGTGGGTAAAGTAGTTACCGACAGATAGTGAAGTTAAAATAAGTGACAAATACAAAAGTAGTATAAAAAGTTAAAGTGTGTAATGGAATGCAAGAAACAAATTAAAAAGAGATATAATTCAGAAGAGCTGTATTGGCTGCCAAATTTTGTTCTGGTATAACATTACAATGCATCTTAATATCTTCATAGAAGCGGTTTTAATTAAAATTTTTATAGGAGCGGCACATACACCAATTTAATTGTCTTTCTTTTGGTGCCATGCACCTATCTATGAAATGGTAACCAATACCGTGGGTCTTTCCTTCCTATTCTGACTTGTCAATTCCATAGTTTTAATCCCTTAAGGAATATTCAGGAAAAATTCAATGAATCAGATATATCAATTAATCATTTAGAAAATAATCAAGATCCACCACGTTTGACATTGAGTATCAACGGCTCTCTCTGTACAGCGGAAATAGACTTTTTTCTTAAGTGTCGGATCATAAATTGGATTATTATTTAAAATATTTCAAAGAAAATATCAAGGAGTAACGAAACGTTTTTTTTAACCCTTCTCTCTATTCGGATTGTCGAATATAGGCCTCTCCCAATTCTCGCCATTTATCTCTCTTGTTTGTGAGACGTTTCCACATTGGTCCTGCAGTTCTTTTATTATCGTCGCTCCAGCGCATTTGCGGTCTTCCTCGTGGTCTTTTGGCTTCATATGGCCGCCAATTCCCGATTTCTTTATTCCATCGGCCATCCTTAAGACGTGCCTTATGTCCAGCCCATTTCCAGTTCAATTTAGCTGCCTGTTCGACAGCATCTTTTACTTTTGTTCTATTACGAATGTCTTCATTGGTTTTACGGTCTTTGAGTGAGATACCCAGCATCTGTCGTTCCATAGCTCTCCGAGTTTTTTATATAGCTCTTTGAGTAACGAAACGTTACTTTAGGTTAAATTTAGAGCATTCTACTATTGTGATTGAAGAGAACAACCACTCGTTTTCCGAGTAGGAAGTCATGATGCCTCAGTCAAAGATTTTATTTCTCGTAAGTGAATTAAAAGATGTAAAGTTATTGTTATTATACATGATACTACAGTCCTTGCTCAAATTATTAGACTCACTAGAAATTTCAGTTTTTTGAATTTGAAACGGCTTCAAAATATATTCACAGTGATACAGAGTTGCTGAGGGGGTTGTATAACAATTAGTGAATTTAAACATAATTGGCAGATGGCAATAGAATGTGCTAATAGTGTGCAGTAACTCGACATTTTTCAACTTTGTTTTTTTAAGGTTTTTTGGTTTGGAGAAAATTTAATAGAGCCCTTTGAATTACCTTCAAATTTCAATGGCAATTCCTATTTGGATTTTTTTCAAATTACCCTTTTTGATGAACTGGAGGAGTTAATATTAAACCAAAGAAGAGATATGTGGTTTATGCAAGATGGCGCCCCACCATATTTTCCCTTGGTCTTGGTGGTGCGAAATTATTTGAACAGTTTCCTCATAGATGGACAGGGCGAGGAAGTGAGTTTCCATGGCCTGCTCAGCTGAAAGACACTTGTGTGTGCTCAAGAAGTTAATAACCGACACGAATTATGGCAACAAATACAGAATGCCTAGATTTTATTAGAAATCATATGAACATATTCCTGAAGGTTAGGAGATATTTTTCTGATAAATCATTTGAATTGGAATTTACTGAATCTACTAAATTGTATAACTTTATTAGTGACATAGTTATGGTGTGAAATGGATGTTAGCAATAAAATAAGATTGCGAACCACCTCTAAATTACCGAAGAATGTACTTAGCTCTAGCGCATGCTACATCTATAGCCTCAAATATAAAAAAACCCCTCTACTGTAATACTTTTAGTAACAAATATATCAATTATTACAATAATAAGCCCCGTGCTCCCAAACCTTATTACGAGAGAATCCGATTATATAGCTCCAGACTGAACATTCAATTCCCAACAGTATTTCAAACGAATACCAATAACTATCTACCTTGGACTATTGAACAGCCCAAAGTCATTACAGCGTTAAGCATATATAATAAACATGAAACTAGTCCTATTATTTTTAAAGTTAAACTAAATTCAATCCTAGATCAACAATACAATGAGTGGATTAAAATTTATACAGATGCATCCAAAGGGGAACTTGGCGTTGGAGTAGCAGTGGTAACCCCAAATGACACTTTTCAATTTAAACTTCCTCTAAATTCAAGCATCTATACTGCAGAACTATTTGGTTTGCTCAAAGCCATCAAGCAAGTAAATATTAAAAACATCCCTTGTTGTCTAGTCCTTTCTGACTCTCTCAGCGCAGTCAAAGCTATGCAAAATGTATACCCTAAACACCCCATTGAGAAAATTATCAGGGCCGAATTAATGAAAGATCAAGAAAATTTCAGAAGAGTCCACTTCCTATGGATACCATCTCATATAGGCATAGAAGGGAATGAAGAAGCAGATAGTAGTGCGCGTAACGCTATCACCAGTGACGTATCAGAAACAGAGTGTCGGAGTATCGCAGGCGATCTAAAAGTTTATTTCAAAAATAAGGTGTTAAGTGCGTGGAATCGGGAGTGGAGTGACTCTAGTTCGAAACTCAGAACCATCAAAAGTGATATTTTTTCATGGAAGTGCACAGCCAGAAGTAGAAGATGCCAAACTATTATTACACGTCTACGACTTGGACACTGTAGGTATACTCATGCCTATCTCTTCTCAAATAGTGAACCACCAAAATGCGAAGCATGCAATACAGTAGACAGTATAAAGCACTTCTTGATAGACTGTCCTAAATATGTAAATCAAAGACAGTCTTACAATTTGCCAAATAACCTGAAAGCACTACTCAACAAAAGTTTAGTTCCGGACAATTTATTAGGTTACTTAAAATGTATAAATATGTTACACAAAATTTAACTTAACTAATTGTTACAAATGTTCAATTGTTCACAAATTGTAATTAATTGTTACAATGATTGACTGTTACAAACGTTAATTTAATATTATTACAAATGTTACAGGAGTGTCGCTAATAACCTTTGGGTGGATGCGACTTTGTTTCTTTAAATAAAAAAAAAAAAAAAAAATAAAATAAGATTATGTATTTTAAACATTACCTTTAAACGCAAATAACTTGAAAACTACTTACTCTATCGTTTTGAGACAAACGGATGATATTTACGTAAAAAGTAAAGAAGATTCAAAAAACATGCTGAAATGATTATTACGGCAGTGGCGTAGATTTTGAGGGGGAAAAAGTAGTATCTATTCCTACAGTACGCCTCTGGTAACAGTGGAACTCGGCAAGGGAGAATATATTTTTATGTAAGTGTTTTAGGTTAAATCTTCGTATTTTGTGCTCACGTTTCTCCAGTTACTGAAACACCTTGTATGTAGCTAATTTAATTATAATTATAATTGATTATGAAATAAAGAAAACAACTCATAGAAGCTACAAAATCTCTGTATAAAGAAAATAAACTGTCCATTAAAATGGGAACAAGAATAATAGGAGACTTCACCACAACAAAAGAGCTCCTGCAGGGTTACTCCACATCTCCAACCCTATTCAAAATATACTTAGAGAAAGCCTTGACTACATGGAAAAGAAAATGCGAAGGCATGGGATTACCGGTACGGAACGAATACCTATATACCTTAAGCTTTGCAGACGATCAAGTAGTGATTGCACAAGACCAAGACGACCTTAGCTACATGATGAAGAAACTACAAGAAGAATATACCAAGGCTGGCCTAGATATTAACCTCGCGAAAATAGAGTACCTATCTACAAGTGAAGAAGTGCTGCATAGAAGATGATCTACAGATTGATGACAATGTAACAATCAAAGGAAAGGATAAATTCAAATACTTGGGGTTTATAATCACGAAAAAGGCAACAACAGAGGAAGAAATTACAGAAAGATTAGGACAAGCAAGAACAGCAATCCGAAAACTTAACTCGGTATGGTGGGATAGACACCTAAATATGAAGACAAAAACACAGATTTATAAAACATTAGTGCGAAGTATTATGACATATGGGGCTGAAAATTGGATCATAAACAAGAAAAACAGCAGTAAGATAGTAGCAACAGAGATAGAATGCCTGCGAAGATGCTGCAGAGTAACAAGAATGGATAGGAGAAGTAATGACGAAATAAAGCAAAGAACATCAATAGAAACAGACATACTAACATATATAGAACAAAAAAGACTACAGTGGTATGTACAGGTAAGAAGAACTAGTGACAGCAGATGGATAAAGATAATAACCGAATGGAGCCCCATAGGAAGGAGGAAAAGACGACGACCCCGAAAATCCTGGAGGAACGAAGTAGACGACGCCATGAGTAAGAGAGGCCTAAACGATGGAGAATGGAACAACAGCGAGAGATGGAAACGGTTGAGCAAGGGAAGGCAGTGAATACTGTAGAATCCCTGAATATATAATAAAGAAAACTAGAATTTGCTAAGCTCTAATATGAGCAGGGATTGTATATCTAAAGAAATATACTTCAAAACTTATATTGGCAATACAAGCCAAAAAATAAATATTGGTTAGAACATTTACATAGATTAAAATGCAATACATTTAAATAATTTTGAATAATATTTTAAGTCGTAGATACCTGCGTTTTTATTTAAATATAGAAAAACAAATTTGTGTTATCAGGAGTATGAGTTTTGTTTATTTTTAAATATGCAAAGTATTTATGGTGTAAATATAATGCAGATTTATTGTGAATTTTTATTTGGCTTGTTAGGTAATAAAAAAGATAAAAGTCACCACAAGTATATAAACTGTTCTATATTACAGAGATTTTTATGTTCCCGAACTTGGGGAGAAACAAAAGTGACGTAATTTGCCTGCGGTAATTATTTTTGAGATGTTAGGTCCACTATTTTATGAATTTAAAGAAAATTTATTTATGTTGAAAAATAATAAGTACTACAGCTATGTATTTCTCTTATAATAATAGTCAAAATGCTACCTTGTTTCGTTTGAAGGCTTCCTCCCAAAGTTTCCCAATTATTATCTTCAAATATGTTGTCTTCTCAAGTGTTGTTCACTTTACCTCATCTTTAAATCCTTGTGTAGTTCCCTTCTTCTTCTTCTTTTTATGTAGACATGACTGTCTATTTTTCAATGTGCCTCCAGTAAGTTGTCGTTCCGAAGTTTTCGTGGTCTGTCTACCGATCGTCTTCCACTTCAGTTTCGAGCTTTCTGTAGCTAGATAATGTGATGCCTAGATATTTAAACTCCATCACTTGTTCTATTACCTGACATTTCAGCTCCAATTTACATCTTAGTACATTTGCTGTTGTAACCATGCATTTTGTCTTTTTTGAAGAAATTAACATGTTAAATTTTCTGGAGGTTATGTGCGTCGCTTGCATAGCAGATTACTTTAAGTTGTTTTTCTCCCATTTGGTATCCTTATTTAGTTCTTACTTTTTTTATTATTTCATCTATAATCAAATTGAACAATAGGACTCAGGCAATCTCCCTTTCTTATCTCATTGCAAGTTTCAATAGGATCAGTTAGTTCTTCTTCTACTTTTACTTTATTGTGTTGTTTTGGTAGATATTTTCGATCATTTTGATTATTCCTAGAGGTATCTCTCTTGCGTACAATAAGTGGATAACGTCCTTTAATTTAAAGCAGTCAAATGCCTTTTTAAGGTCCACGAAACATACATATGTGGTATTCTAATGATTTCTCTTGAACTTGCCTCATTCAATTTACAACTTTTAAATATCAATTTACAACTTTTAACAGACGTTATGAAGTAGATAAGACAAAAAATGTTAAAACAACTAGGTATCCATCCATGTTAGGAATACCGAAAAAGTTAGTTAAACGTCTACGAATGACTTTGGAGGGTTTCAAGGCCATGGTTGGAATAGATGAAGATATGACAGAGGCATTTGATATTGAAAATGAAGATAGGCAAGGTGATGCCTTATCAATAACCCTTTTTAATCTAACTTTGGAATTCATTATTAGAAAACTAGTTATGAACGGCTATATTAATACAAGATTCACTCAAATATGCGCTTATGCTGATGACGTTGCCATAATAAGCCGTAATAGAAGGGTATTAACCAAAAAAGCTAGATTTAAAGCGGGAAGACGCTGCTTTTGGTCTAAATATAAATGAAAGGAAAACAAAACATTTGGAGTGCACAAAGTCGAATCGATATGAGAATCTGAAGGTAGATAACCATACCTACAAATATGCCTACACCTTTTCCTACCTAGGCTCAATAATAAACGACAGCAACAAACGTCAGTCAAGAAATACAAGCACGGAGTCTTAGCGATAATAAGTGCTTTTATGCATACAAAGACTGAATCGTGAGTCTAAGATTAGAATTTGCAAAACAGTAATTCGACCATTGGTCACATATGGATGTGAAGCGTGGACCCTTTCAACCAATTATGAAAAGCAATTGAGAATATTTGAGCGCAAATAATTGAGAAAATTATTTGGACCAATGATGGTTCGTGGAGAATAAAAATGAACTATGAGCTGTATGAATTAATGCAGAGCGCAGATATCGTTAGATTTATAAAGTCACAAAGCCTAAACTGGCTTGGTCACTTAGAAAGAATGCCAGATAATCGAGCTGTCAAAGTAATCCACAGATGGAAACCCGTCTAGGACAAGAGAAAGACTCCGTAAAAAGTGGATAGACGATGTAGAGAAAGATCTTAAAACCATGAACATTAGACAGTGGCGAAGGAAGTATCCGACAGGGCAGAATGTAAGAACGTTGTTAAGCAGGTCAAGAGCCACAAAGGGTTGTATCGCCATTAGAAGAAGAATGGTCCATAATCTTTTCTCTTATTTCTATGTTACTCCAGTCGTCAGAGAGGAAAATGCCACTGAATCTCTAAAAATCATACGAACAAGCTGAAATTTGCTTCAAGTCGACGGTAAAAATTCGATATCTTTTGATCAAAATGTCCTATCTGTTTCGTACGCAATTTTTGCATTTTGCTGCAAATGACGTCAGTTTCTATAAATCTATTAAATAAACTCTGAATTTAAACTTTCACATTACAAACGGTCTAAAACATTTAAAAATCCTTCGTTTTGACTGTACTATTACGTTTTTCAAAACTAAATAACTTCAGTGACAAATTCCACCTAATGCCGTCTTCATGAAAGCAGTTCCCATGACGTGAAATCGTTTCCAATGTAAAAGTTTAAATTCTGCGTTTTTAAAGCATAATAATTCAAATGCCTCATATTTGCTGCCAACAGTCAAAATCGAAATTTCATGTTAAAAGTTTTGAAGATTAGGCTCTATCAATACAAATTCTACAGCCACCGGTTAATATACATTTTATTGATCTACATGAGTTTATTTATTTAACAGCTTTATAGAAACTGACTTCATTTGAGTCAAAATGCAAAAATTACATATGGAAGCCGCACTCTTCACCTTTAAAACCCATTTTAATTTTTGTCGATAGGACACTTAAATCAAAAGATATCGAATTTTTACCGTCGAGTTGATACAAATTTTATTTAAAAAATTGGTCGCTTCAAGCGTTGTTTCTGAGAGACTGGTTCATTCTCCGAAAAAAGTGGAAATAAACATTTTTGTTCAAAATTATCTCAGCTACATTTCTTGTTTGAAACATTTTTATCTACGGGGTACAGATTCTTGGTAAATCGATGTTTAAGTTTTCCCCCTAGGAGGGAATGTTTTAGAGGAAGCTCGGAGGTAGGAGTAGCAAACTTCTTTACATCTTTTTTGGGGTCCCAAAATTGTCATTCTCGTCAAAATTCAGCCGGTTCGTATGGTTCTTAGAGGTTCAATGGCATTTTCATCTCTGAAGACTGGAAGAAAAACAAGTACATATAGATATTAAGAAATGCTGTATAAATGCAAATTTCTCGTGTTATTATTTTGATCCGTTGTTGCTATTTATAATCTCATTATCAACTGCAGTAGTTTAGTGCATAAACTACAATTTCTTTTATAGCAAAATGTCAACGATTTATAATTATCGGCGTTTATTAATAACTCTATTACGAAGGTGTTAAGTACACCTCCTGGACAATAGATCAATATTTACTGTACGCAAATAGAACCTGATTCTATTTTTACACTTGCTGCTTTCTTACGTTTTGAATTATTCAATAGTTGATAAATTAAAAGTTAATATTGTTAAAACTACCAGAGGCAAGCATCTGAGACGACCGTTATTTCCCATTCGAGTTTATGAAATGTATTAACACATGTAAAGAACGCGGCGTTTTACGCAAGTGCTGGATTCTTTGCATTATTTTCGATTGCCAATTCCTTTTATTTCTTTTTTCTTCATGCTGACTTTCCTTCTTCTGTTTTCGTGTAGACTTGCCTTAAAGATGGTTGGTTATAGTTAGTGAAAATTGTTGTTTAAGTAAATGTTCTAAAACTAAAAAGCGTTTGATTTATATTGACTGTTTGATTGACTGGCAATAAAAGGTATCGCTGTCAATGAAGATAATCAATATTTTGAGATATTTTTGCGGTAATAATGTATTACATATCGAGTGGGGGATACTCTATTAGAGCCATAAATCAAGGCCAAGTACCGAGTTAAACTACAGAACCAATGCTGGAAAGAGTTCCCTCAAGGTATGTACTATTTTGCCCACAATTCACCATTATTAATTAAATTTTAAATAATACGTTTAAATATTTATGTTATAGACCCATCTTAAGTTGGTCTTGGTCTCTTGGTGCCTCTTGGATACCACAATGTAATTCTAGTGAACCATTTATTGTTAGTTCTTCTCGCTAAATGTCTTGCCAACTGCCATTTTAAAGGTTGGATTCTGTGGATTACATTAATGACGTTGGTTTTCTGTCTGATCCATTCTATTCTTTTGCGATCTCTCTTTGTTATACCATGCATCTAGCATGCAGCGCTTCACTGACCTATGTGCGACTTGAAGTTTCGCTATTATCTCTTTCTTTAGTGTCCACGATTCGCGCCGTATGTCATTGTACATGGTTTTTGTTTTTGCCAGGTTCATTTTTATGGCAACTTCATTTAGGTATATGCTTATAAGTTATTGTAGTTGTATTGTATTGTAGATGTCGTCTGCAAATATTAGATGACTGAGGTATTCTTCATCAATGGATAGCTCATTGTTCTGCCAATTTATTTTGCTAAATATATTTTCTAAGGTTGCGCTGAAGAACTCTTTGGATATTGGGTGTCCTTGTCGGACGCCTCTAGTAGTGGGAAATTCTGAAGTGTTTTCATAAATTTTTACTTTAGCTTTTGTTTTTCTATAAATATTTGCTTGGGTCTCTATGTACGGTTTGTCAATGCCTTGGTTGGCCAAAGCTTCCATTATTGTCTTGGGATATATAGAATCAAAAGTTTTCTCGAAGTCTACAAAGGTTAAGACTAGCAGCATATCATATTTTTAAGTATATTCATTAGTTCTCGAAGCATTTGGATCTGAAGCCAGCTTGCTCTCTTGGCTGTGCAGCATCTAATGGATTTGTTAATCATGATGTGAGTCAATCATACAATAGTTGATGACATAAAAACAAAACAGTTAATATGGTACGGCCATGTACAGAGAATGCCAGATGACAGGATTCCGAAACAGATTTTGACGTGGACACCACAAGGAAGAAGAAAAAGAGGAAGGCCGAGAAGAAGCTGGAGAGAGGGAATTGAAAAAGAACTAGAGGAAAGAGAAATCCCTCCAGGCCTATGGTTAAATAGAGAAGAATGGCGGTTAGAAGTCGGAAGGCGTCGGAGAACGCTGTGAACCGATAGTAGTTGTAGTAGTAGTTTTTGATATCCTCTTTGCTACCTTTCTTATGAATGAGAATTAAGTTTGCTGTAATGATATCTGTTTTCCAAGTTCGTTTAATATTATTTCATAAACAGAAACCTCAATAATTGTTCAATAATTAAAATTACAGATGAAATTTCAACTACATCAATAAAAATAAGAGATACTGATAACGTAAAGGATTGCGTATTCCGACATATTTTATATCTGTCGACAAAATTTTTGATTTTTTAAAGTGCAAGCATACCACTGAACTTTGCGAGCAAATAAACTGCACGTCACTGCGCGAGAAATAAATGAAATGACCCTGAATTCTCAAATTAACAGCTAGAGAACAACAGTGTATATAACGTATATACATACATACATACCTACCTTCGATTTACTGTGTGCCAGCTATTGTCGTGATTATTATTATAAAGAAAAGGTTAGACGGTTTGGTGCCTAGCAAATTACAAATTAACGCTACAAAGATCGGCTAGTTGGGTTTATTTACAGGATTCGTTAAGTCACTTAACTATGGGAAATTTCGTGTGGAAACGCATAGAAAAGGATGTTAAGGATGATAACAGTGGTAGCCGATTCTATAAAATAATTAAGACGGATGAAAAAATAAGGAAACTAAATTCTTATTTTTTACAATATTATTTAAAAACTTGAAAGAACATTTTAAATTAAGTTGTCCGCCTGTTTGATTGCGATTGGTCAAAACACACACACAGCCAGACTTACTTGTACTTTAATTCTAGATATTATTTTCTTTGGTATTTTAATATTATTTAATTACTAGCACAATTTCAGTTGAAAATATGCTTGTATTTTTGATTAATATTTCTTTGAAATATTAAACAGTTTCCAGCCATTAACGGATTAATTAAGAAAAACTCTAAAGCTATAAAGAATATTATTACTATAACCGTTGATTGAATAAAAGCTATAACATAATTTATTTTACACTTGATTGCAATTTCACAAAAACTTATTATCCAATTATATCCAAATATGGTCTAAACTAATCAATCTTAGCTAATAGTCAAGTCGTTATAGATTTGACCTCTAAAAATCATAGCAACAAGCTGAATTTTGCTGAGAATATCAACTTTACGATTCCAAAAAAGATGCAAACAAGTTTGCCACTCCTACCCCCGGGTTTTACCCTAAAACGCCCTCTCGTAGTGAGAGAAAAACGGAAAAAATCGATATACTACATAAGTATCTGTACTCAAAAAAAATGTTTTAAACAAGAAATATAGCTGAGATAATTTTGAACGAAAATGTTTATTAGCACTTTTTGTGTATAATGAACCGTTCTCTTAGAACCAACGCTTCAAACGACCAGAGATTTTGAATGTTAATTGCACGCGCGAAATTAATTTTATATAAAACTAGTGATTTTGTCCGTCGCCATGCAACGGGACTCCAACCAACTGCCATTTATAGTCACCCCACTCAATTTTGTCTGACTCTTCAATTATTTCTTACTCCCTTTAATTTTTCTAGTAAACGAGAGTAAATTCCTCATATACTTCTCCAATAATTTCTCAATTCAGACGCAGTGACTGCGTCTTCATCATCCAGCATTGCTTCTGCGTCTTCCTTCAAGCGATTTTGTGCAACACGCACCCTTTGGTTGCGTATATTTCTTTGGAAAGCAAATTGTTGTTGCCGTTCTTGTCGCTGTTGTTGTATCTCTCGTTTCGATCGCTTTTTTGCATTTGTACCTCTCAGGCCAATCTAGCTTGAGCTCAAAAAACAAACAAGGCTACTACCAAAAGGGCACTACACAGTATTTTCATTATTAATCAACGTATAGTAACATACGAGATATCATAGGGCACTATAGATAAAAATAGATTTACTTTTGACAAATTTTGATTTATTGACTTAAAGAAATCATCTGCCTGTATACAAAATAAACAACTAATCGAATCCTAATATGGCAAAAAAAAACAAACAAGGCAACTACTAAAAGGGCACTACACAGTTTACCCATTATTAATGAATGTATAGCGACATAGGAGATATCATAGGGCACTATGGTTAAAAACTCAATGTAGCTTGAGCTCAAAAAACAAACAAAGCTAATACCAAAAGGGCACTACACAGTATTTTCATTATTAATCAACGTATAGTAACATACGAGATATTATAGGGCACTATAGATAAAAATAGATTTACTTTTGACAAATTTTGATTTATTGACTTAAAGAAATCATCTGGCTGTATACAAAATAAACAACTAATTGAATCCTAATATGGCAAAAAAAACAAACAAGGCAACTACTAAAAGGGCACTACACAATTTACCCATTATTAATGAATGTATAGCGACATAGGAGATATTATAGGGCACTATGGTTAAAAACTTAATACCTTTTTATCTTTAACTTTTAAGCATTCGTTATACTAGATTATTAAATTTTCAGGTATTCTAGGACTAAAAGGTACCTACTCTTACTTTAATTCGGTAGGATACACCATTTTCTAGAAAAATTGATTTTAAAATTTTTCGTTTTTTCGTCATGAAAGTTAAATGAATAGGTACCTTAATCAATTTTATAAATTATTTTTTATTAATTGGCCATGATGATCGCCAATGTCCTTAGGGATGGGGCACGTTAAGAAGAAGATGAACGAAAAAAGTTTAGGAAAAAAAGCAAAAAGTCAAATTGAAACAAAATTTTATTTAAAGGGGTTTAAAAACGAAGTATTTATTACGATGGAACGAAACTAACACAAAAGAACAAGTATCAAAAGTAGACAGTTATTTTACAAAGGATGCACGATGTGATGACCATTAGTCTCTATGCAAAAATTTGCCCTTTTGCTTAAAGAACGCCCAATTGCAAAACTTTCAAAGTTATTTCTAAATTCGTTGCAAGCATCTTGTAGCCTTAGCCAGAATTGTGCACAAATTTTGTATCGGAACGGAATAAACAAATGCATTATCTTTTCTGGAGGTATTTAAAAAAAACTAATTACAAGGCGCCAAAGCGCCTTACCTTTCAAAGAGCTCTAGCTCCCTTGGGAATCATTTTCGGACAAGGTGAATTGGTTTAAATCGTCTTAAAATTATCTGAGGAATCTCCGGTCTTCGTTCGTCAGAAGAGTTTCTACACCAAATTTATCTTAAAGATGCAGTAGCAGTAAACAAACGAACACACGTTATCAACATTATGAATATTACGAGGAGCACTCTAAAATCACGATTTACAATGTATAAACGTACATAATATCCACCTCATAAACTATATAAATAGACATCGTATACGAAACTCAGCATACCATATCATTTAGTAGTCCTTGTACGCGGAAGAATTGCTATAACTTAATTGGACCACTGTTGTTCTAGTGAGCCAGGGCGTGCGTCAGGGAATTACAGTGCTTGAATTTATTCATTTATATTTATAATAAATGTTATCATTTATATTTTATGATCAGAAGAATAACAAAGATAAAATTAAATTAATAAATGTTAGAATGAGGTTTTCCAACAACATAATATGCGAATTCGTTATTGTAATGCATTGAATTAATAAAATTAAATTAAATATGTAAAAATTGTTTTAAAATTAAATGTAATATCTAATGGCGGTTTCCCACCAAACGGACAAAATAAAAACAAAACAAAACACAAACTCGTATCCAATAAAACAAAATAGTAACTTTTCACAAACTTTACTAAAGACTGGCGTGTTTTGAAACAGTTCGTTTTGTTTTTCGAGTTCCGAGTTTTTGAAACTCGAGTCTGTTTAGTGGAAACGGTCAGTTGTGTTTATTAATGGACTACCTCACCTCTGACGTTACAATGGGCAAGGCTTCGAAAACTTTCTACACTAAATACAAGATAGAGCTGCGGTAAGTATAAATAAACCGTCAACAGTATGATTGTTACGAGGGGCACTCCCACATCATGATTTTAACGATGTATAAACCTATATTTTCCTGTATTATGAAATACATATGAAAATATGAAGTAGACATCGTAGCATAAGTCGTTCACAGGAATAACAGAACTGAAAATAACTGAATAAACATGTTAGAATGAGGTTTTCCAACAACATAATAACGTGAATCCGTTATTGTAATGTACGGAATTAAAATACAATTACATTAAATGTGTAAAAATGTTTTTAACGTAATATTTAAGGTTGAAACGGAGTTGCCACTCGTGAACTGAGCTCTTAATGGCACTCCATTCGTTGGTTTAAGGAAAACGAAATTTCAAAGCAAAAACCTATGCAAAGGTCAGAAAAATCTTGTCAAAAATAAAAACATTCAACATATCTGAGTAATAAATAAAACAAAAAACTCAAAGTTTAACTTAGGTAATATTTTACTCAGAATCTACCTCGAGTGCCTGTGAATACCTTCTTTTTTCTTTACCCATTTCATCTACAATATGCTAACAATAGTGTATTTTTTTATGTTTATTCACAATAGTCAAAAGCTCGACTTTTAGAACTGAATTGTCAAAACTTCGCAGCCACTTTTGAATATCCGCTTTCTTCAACTCGGTTGTCGATATTTATTAAACGGGGAGTATATAACGAATATATTAAGATAGAAAAAAACATGGCGACTACCAAAATGGCACTACACAGGATCTTGATTATATAGAACGTATAGTTATGTACGAGATATCATAAGGCACTATGAATGAAAATAAATTTACCTTTGACAAATTTTGATTTATTGACTTAAGGAAGGCCTCTGGCTAAGTTCAAAATAAACAACTGATCGAAACCTAACTTGCGACATAGCAAATGAAAAGGGACGATATAACGAATCTATTAAGATATGTAATTGATTTTCTATCTTAATATATTCGTTATATCCTTCCCTTTCATTTTCTATATCGCGTTATAGGATTTGATCAGTTGTTTATTTTGTACTCAGCCAGAAGCCTTCTTAGTCAATAAATCAAAATTTGGCATACGGTTTTGCTTTCGTATTAAATTATTAAATGTATACAGCATGTTCAGCAGAAAGTCGAAAAAAGATGTGGGATCTTGACAATATCATTGAGACTCAAGTTGAACCACTGATAATTAACGTAGTTAATGAGAGCAGCACGTCAGACTCTGATTATGAATAAAATATTAATTTACACTGTGAGTTTTTTGTTTTATTTATTAGTCAGATATGTAGAATGTTTTTATTTTTGACGAATGATTTTCTCGGACATTTGCATAGGTTTTTGTTTGAAACTTCGTTTTCCTTAAAAAACGAATGGGGTGCGATTAAGAGCTCAGTTCAGGACTGGCAGCCCCGTTTAAACCGGAAGCTCTTAGATATTAATACTCATAATTTCAACGCAATTTAAGAAGTTTTTACTTCTGGCGGCACTTCTCCAAGTGCACCTTATTTTTTTTTAATACAAAATTTTCGTTTATGAAAACATTTTAAGTTAAGGTATATCTGTATTCAAATTTACGAAATTTATATAAAATGAGATTTCAATTTCTGGTAACATTTGTAATCCGGATCACGTGAGTTTTATTGTTTTTCAAATAAAAACTGAAAACATAATAATAAGTTACTTCTTTTGAGGCGAACTAACACACAATTTACTTTAAAAAATAAGTGTATTTGATGTTTCGATTTCGATCGTTTAAGTGTCAAAACAACGTTGCAATTACTGCTTTATTATTTTTGTCAAACCATAAGTTTCTTTTTATTTTACAGTAGTGAAGCTAATTTTGAATTTCCTTGAAAATAATACTAACATTGTATATTTTATCTTCGTTGTTCATAGTAAACAAATCTTTAATTGTACATACTGTCTTATTAATTTGATAGGAAATATGAAAGCAAAACCGCACGCCTATGGAGTCTTACGTAGCATAGCCTGGTTTTGTTTACTTTTACTGCACGTCGAATTTGAATGAGGTGTAGACACCCTGTATATATACAGGGTATATTAAAAATAACCATGATGTCAGGTGCACCAGATCATACTTTATATTTACTTGGATTATATGCAAAAAGTTTATTATTTTAAAAATGTAGATGAGAATTGATTGGATCCCCGTCGCATGCGAGCAAATTTACTAGTAACGTATAACAGAGAACAAAATGGGTAAAGAATTAGTAACAGAAAGAAAAAGATATTGGTAAAAATGGAGAATTCAGAATCAACCAAATGAATAAGAAAGAATAAATAACTATAGTTATTAAGTAAATATACAAAGAAAAACAAAGAGAACCATACTAAATAGAACTAACTATAGAGATCCACAAACTGTTTCTAAATTTTTTTTAACTATTCAAAGATCTGTGGTAAACAGCCTTAACTCGAAATATAATATGATTGTTTGCACAACGGTTAGTTATTACAAAAAACATTTAACCTTATCGCGAACAATCTAGATTTTGTCTTTTAAATGAGTTGAGCTTGTTATATTACATTTTACGAACTTTTTTTAAATGTGTAAAGGTCATGTTTCACTAATGAGATAAGTAAGGTTTAACCTTGGTTACACCGAGAAAAAGTAATTGCAAGCTCATTCATTTTTAATATCAGCTGGAGCTACTTATATATTTAAACTATTATTGGAATCGAAACTTATTTACAAATGATTCATTTAAATGCTTTGTACTGCAATAGTTCGTTCAACTATAAATAATTTGGTACAATAAGAGATATTTTACGACTAATAAATCGTTTTCAGCGATTATAGAAACTGATTTTTCTGCTTTATGACCGGGACAAAGAAGGTAAGAAATAAGGGAATACGGGAAATCGGGGGATCAAATGTACGGTAATAGATGAAATTAAAAACAAACACACCATATGGTTTTAAAATCAATTACACATTGTATAACAAGGTTCTGAAACTAATTTCTTGTGGCATGTGTAAATGCAAGACTCTTCTTACAGTTCATGCAGAAATATTCCTCGAGTTTCTCGAGGTTCTAACAAACGACTAGCGAAAAAATTTGACGTTAAAAAGCGGTTCCGGAATGCGAAAATCTTAAAAAACGTCCATTACACTGTTCTCTGCACCTTTTTCTACCTGATTCTGGTCTTCTAGTGTATTCCGCAATCTGACGACATTTCGTAATAGCATCACGGATGGTACTTTTGGCAATATTCAAATGATTTGCAATACAACATATACTGCGACCATCTTCATGTAATGCCACAACTTTTACTATTTTCGGGAGTCGTACTAACACGATTTGAAAACGCTAATAACAGTTATCTAAGATTATCTATCAGAATAAACCTGCAACTTATCGTAAATGCAATAAATATTGCAAAAATCTGTTGCTAGTAAACAAAACACAATATCATTTTTTGCCAAATCTCAAAATTTTAGTTCCATGACGATGCAATCATTTAAAAGTATTAAAAGAACCGTTTTTATTCTTACTAATAAACGTTTTTTTAATATTATTGTATAATTCTTCTCCAATAAAATCACTATACACTGATAGTCCAGTCGTCAGAGAGTTGACCCCTAAAAATAATACGAGCAAGCTGAATTTTGCAGAAAATTATACAAAAACTGCATACGAAAGCTGAACTCTTTACCTTTAAAACACATCTTGATTGTTATCGATAGCTCACTTGAATAAAAAGATATCGAATTTTTACCGTCGAGCTGATACAAATTTTATTGAACATTGATTTTGCGCGCGTAACTTATATTCAAAACCACTGGTCGCTTCAAGAGTTGTTTCTAAGAGAACGGTTCATTCTACAAAAAAAATGCTTATAAACATTTTTTTGTAATTACTTTTTGTAATGTAATTTTTAAGTAATTACTATTTAAATGGGAATAAGCCACAATTAAAGGTTAAAGTTGGTTTATTGACGTTTCAATTTCCACTTCGGAAATCGTTCTCAAAATACAACCATTAGTAAATTAAACATATTTTGTTTTTTTTTAAACAATGGATGGAAACAATTTTCGTGGACGAAAAGTTGGAGGCTTTTAGAGGACGGTGCTCGTTCCGCCAGTACCAAGCAAACCCAATAGATACGATATAAAAATATTTGCACTGTCTGATGCGAAGTTATTTTATACCAGTAACGTAGAAGTATACGATGGCAAAAACCAAGTGGGTGGTCCATACTATCTAGACAGTGGCGGAACGGGCCTGTCAACATCTCTACGGATCTAAGAGGAATGTTACCACCGGCAATTGGTACACCAGCGTTGATCTTGGTACAAACTTGAAGGAAAATAGTTTAACTCTCTTGTAAACAATAAAAGTAAATAAAAGAGAAATTCCTGAAGATGTTTCTAACAATCTATTGGCTCTAGTACATTTGGGTCTGGTTCAATAGGAACACTAATGTCATATAAACAAAACAAAAACAAAAACGTTCTGTTATATTCCACTATGCACCATGGGGACGACGTTGATCCTGTAACTGGAAAACCGGAAATTATATTAGCATATAACAGCACAAAAAGCGGTGTTAATACAGTAGATAAATTATGCGCACAATATGATGTGGCACGTATAGTAGAAGCTGACCAATGATTGTTTTGTACAGCCTCTTAAATGTTACAGCAATAAATTTCTTTGTTATTTACAATTGTAACATTCTAAATTCCACAAAGACTCGACAAGAAGTTTTGACAAATTTAGCATTTAGCCATTTAGCCTACAACCACCAGAATAATCGAAGCCAAAATGTCTATATAGGTACCCAAGACAATAAGGATTCGACTAAAGGAGATATGTCATTTGGATGAAGATGTCGTGTCAGTTCAAAGAACTCCGGGAGCAATTGGGAAGTGTGGTGACTGTGGATGGAGAAAGAATCGAAAAACGAAATATTTTTGTTCGATTTGTAAAAAGTATCTTTGTTTGGAACATGTAAATCCAATTTGCAATAACTGTAACAATATTCCGGCATAATTTTATTATGTTTTTTGCCATATCTTATATTTTCTTATGATAGGTCTTAATGAAATAATGTTTTATTTTTGTTTAAGATAGTTCTTGAAGACTGATATGTTATGTCCTAATTTTAAATCAATTGTAATTTGTTTAGAAAAAAGAGAATAAATCAAACTATTACAAAAATCGTGGACTATTTTTTGTACTACGTAAATAAACATTTTAAATAAACAAAATATGTCAATAATAATAAATAATGTTAAAAAAAAACTACAAACAATAGATTGTTTTATTGAAATTTAAACAAAATGCATCCAGAGGGCTATTTTTATGACCGGTGTAGTAGACCGTGTGCGACTACTGATACACAAAATTAAACTGCGTCTACTGAAGGGTTAATTTAAACCTGCTTAGAATAAATATATGATGACTAGAACCGAATTGATCGAGAGTAGTGAATCGATGTGAAGAAAAGGTATTTCGTGACGCTAGGTCCGTGACGCTCGCCTCAGCATTTTACTATGGAGAAAAACTAATACAACGCCAGCATAGACGCTTCGCTTCAATAAGTACATTTATATACTTCTCACTCAAATCCTGATATAGAATTAAAGATATCAAAAGATAAGATATCCTAACCACTCGGAGTGGTTTTCAATTCTAAGGGGAATTTTTGTTGCCTTGCATTGCATTAGCATAAATTTAATGTCATCAAAAATGCCATTGTCATTTGCGAATCTAAAGTGTTCTAATATTTATTAATTTGCATCGAAGTAATGTTATTGGAGCTAAATTAAGATTTCTTTATGGATAATTTGGTATACAATCTACCATTGCTGTATTATCCACCTTAAATCAAACATATTTGTTAAAGTAATCAAATTTAAACACACCACATAAAAAAATCGAAAGTGGATAACTTAATAATAAATTAAAATAGACAATATTTTAGGAGCGATTCATTTATCAGTCTATGTATGAGACACAGATACTTATCTCGTCTAGCGAATAGACAAAGACAAATGAATAGCCAGCGAGTGAGAGAGAGGTGCGGCGGAAAAAAACATCCAGAATACCAAACTAGCATTTTACAAAGAGTTGGCTGTGGTTCTGTGTGTATGTGTATTACCCGCTCTTTTGTCTCTTCCTTTCGATGTTGCCAATTCGTGTGATGTAAACGAAATGTAAAAATAAACTTCGGTATCTTGGTGTTAGTAGGTTTTTTTATTTTTCTACACGAAGGAAAAACTATCGATATAGTGACATTTATCATTTTACTGCATAATAATTGCTGCCTAATCTGATTAATTGTATTTTATTTTGACAAATTCATCTTTTCTTTGTTATATTATTATAAATCACAACAATTCTAATTGTTTCTTCTCTTTCAAGTTTTCTTGAGGCATCTTTCGTAAATACCTGTTTAAAAGTGTGCAGTTTATTATATTCATTTAAAAAATTTAAATATTTAAAAAATATTTGCTGATAATTTCCAATAATTTTTTATTTCATGTACAGTTGAGTCCATGGTTCTTTACTCGTGCGTCATTAATACCCGGCGAGGTGAAAAGCATACTTTTTATCTAGCATCATTGTTTTCCACCCATGAAACTAAAAACAAACCAGCTAACGCATGTGAAGTAAAGACATGTTATTTTTATGACCGCTCTAGATTTTTATAACGCTCTCAGGTTATGGCCCAGAAAAGGTTTAATAAGGATGGAGAAGTAATTGTTGCGCCAGTGTGTTTAGTTTTACCAATGATAGAATAGATTTTGTAACAGAAACCGGCCGTCAATTATTTGTCGTCGATTCCACAATTATGTGGCCGTGAGAATTATGAGGAATGGTCGTTTGCCATGGAAAATTTCCTCGTATTAGAAGATCTAAGTAAGTAAGTGTGTTGAGGGTGAAGAAGCCGACACAGGCTAATTTCAAAAGCCAAAGCAAAGATTGCGTTATCTATATATCCTTCCTTGTATGTGCATATTAAAGAAGCAACTCCAGCTAAAGAAGTTTGGGATAAGTTAAAACATATCTATGAAAATAATGGGTTTACGAGAAAATTTGGACTTCTTCGTGTTTTAATTTCTTTGCGGCTAAGAAAATTGTTCGTCCATGGAAGAATATGTAAATCAGATTATGGATCAGATTAACTTCCCAGAGGCTTGCGAAAACAGGTATGAAGTTAGATACGTCCCTTGACAGAAATCTGATGTTAGCAGGGTTGCCAGACCGTTTTAGTCCCATGGTGATGGCCATAGAAGCGGGGGTTGAGGTGACAGCCGATTCGATTAAAACGAAGCTATAATGGACATGATTCCAGATGACAGCGCTCACAAAAATTCGACAGTTGGTGCATTTGTTGTCAATAATGTCAATTCGAATAAACGTTAAAACTGTCAACAGCAAAATCTAAACAACAGGCAGATATCATGATAATAAACATTCGTCCACAAAAAGTAAGATCATTTGTTTTAGGTGCAAGCAAGCAGGTCGTTTCATGTCGAAGTGTCCACAGAAACATAAAAATCCTTTAGAAAACAGTTAGGTTTTCTATATTCAAAAGATAAATGCATTCAATGATAAGGGATAAGTGTAAAAAAGATGCTTGGGGACATGTTCAGATTTTAAGTAAAATTTGTAACGTTTCTAGTTTGTTTACTTGTGGCTGTCAGTTTGTTGGATTTTTTGCTGTTTTTTTGTCCTGTTTTTGTATTTAGAAGTTATTTATATTAGACAAACGGTTATTTTCGCAACTAGTTTTAAATTGGAGTTTGAATTTTATGGTAAGTGTATGTTCACGCCTCTATCCAATTCGAGTTTATTTATGCATTTTACAATCCGGCAACATAGTGGCGTAGGGAGATATATTATGCCATATGTGAAGATAAGGCGAGTCCCTTAAGGCACCCCAAAGACGACAGCGGCACTCAAGTACGAGACGGGAACGGTGATGCAGCATTCAGAGCGAGCGGACATAATACTTAATAAGCGTTTATATATTGTATTGTGTAATTCAAAATAAAGTTAGTTTTGTTTTCGCACGGAGTTTGATTATTAACCAGCGGCACAAGCGAAGTGCATATCAAGCAAATCCATGGTCTATTCGAGCCGAATCATCAAATTTTTGTGTTAAAACAGTGTAAATTCACCGAATTCCGAACTCATATTTGTGTCATCAAATTAGCGGGCGAAATAGTGCATTCATAGTGGCCCGAGCGCGTTATAGACTGTCGAACGTTAATCTTAAGACAGTTACATAATTGGACAACTGTGGGTTTAAAATCTGTGAAGACCTGAGGCGAAGATTCTTGGCGCCAGGAGGTTAGCTGTTAGAATAAACACACATATTTTGGTGAGCATATCCACTTCACATTCCCTTTTATTTATCAGTCTTTGTACCTTTATTCTGCACATGTGATAATTCTGAGAACGTTAGGGTCGAATATCAAGCGATTTATAATCTGTTTCTGTTTACTGTATAATTCATTATAAAATTATGGAGAATTTAAAGCGAAAAAGGGGCGGTTTTAAATGCAAACTCACAATATTTTCGAAATTTATATTAGCGTTAAATGATAAAATAACTAAGGGTGAAACGATTTCAGATTTAGAAGTATTACAGGCTATTGAAATGGTAAATAATATAGAACATTTACAGGGCGAATTCGATGAAGTTCAGGGGCAAATAGAAAATACGGTTCAATTTGAATTATTAGAGGATGAATATACGGAACGCGAAGAATTCTATAACAAATATTATTCACAATTAGCGGTAGCGCGAAAAATCATTCGCGATAATCAACAAGTAGCTTGTATAAAAAGCGATAAAGCAAGTGAGCGCTCTAAGAATTCATATACAGGGCATTGTATTGAGCTTAAACCTATCGAGTTACCAAAATTTGATGGTAATTATAATAATTGGTTAGATTTTGCAGATCTTTTTGAATCTTTAGTTAACAGAAATGAGTACCTAGACAATATAAGGCGTTTTCATTATTTACGAAGTTCATTACAGGGCGGTGCGGCGCAGGTCATACGAACATTAGAGTTTACCGCCGAAAACTATGCAGTTGCGTGGAAATTAATTAGGGAAAGGTACGATAATAAGAGATTATTAATTTCCAATCATATTAATGCCTTATTTAATATAGAGCCAATACATAAAGAGTCATCTAATAAATTGCGGCAATTAGTTGACATTTTTTCGAAACATTTATACGCGTTAAAGCAGCTAGGGCTACCTACTGATTCGTGGGACATACTCCTTATTCATATTATTTCTTGTAAGTTCGATACATCGACTTTACGCGCATGGGAGAATAGCAAAACACATAATGAAATTCCTAGTTTTGATGATTTTAAAACGTTTTTAAAATCAAGGGCGGACCTCTTAGAATCCCTTGAGGTAAATCAAGCTGAAAAACAAAATACACGGAATATTTCTCAGGCGGGCGCTTATTCACGGAATACGAAATATTCACATAACATTCGCGGTCTATATTCATCACAGGGAACTTTAAATAAATCGGATAATACGCAGTGTTGCCCTATTTGCAAAAGGGAACACAACATTTATCAATGCGGCGAATTTTCAAAACTTTCATCTAGGGACAGGTTTGATAAAGTAAGACAGGTCAATCTTTGCACGAATTGTCTTAAACCTGGACATTTCTATAAGCGGTGTAGACAATCAACATGCAAGAAATGTGCGTCAAAACACCATACGTTATTGCATCCAGATAGATCAAGCGAACAGAACGCAGCTTTAGTTCATCAACCGGTAGAAAACGCGAGCGATATACGATCTGCAGATAATATACAAGGTAGTTTAAAGACTACCAATTTGTCAGTTTCGGCAGTTAGCGCTGCAGATCAAACTATACTGTCCACAGTATTAGTTAATATTTTTGACGGCCAAGGTAAGGCATACATAGTGCGAGCTTTGTTAGATTGCGGTTCACAAAGCTCATTCATAACCGAAAATTTATGCGATAAACTTGGATTAAAAACGACAAGCGCGAATATATCAGTCATGGGCATAAATAATACTGCATCTCCCGTTCGATTCAAATGCGAAATAAATATACAGTCGCGTAGCGATATAACTTTTCATAAAACTTTAAATTGTTTCTTAATACCAGAAATTACGGGGTGCGTGCCGGCATCTGAAATAAACATTAGCGATCTGCAGATACCTAAACATTTAAACTTAGCGGATAATCATTTTCATAAACCACAAAAGGTCGAATTGTTGATAGGAAGTGATCTATTTTGGCAAATACTGGGCACAAACAGAATTAGTTTAGGTAAAAATAAACCATTCATGCAAGAAACAATGTTTGGCTGGATCATAGCAGGGCCGTATATCAGCCAAAACAAAGCATCAGAAAAGCGAATAACTAAGTGTAATTTCACAAACACAATCGAAGTTACAGAACAGCTAAGTAAGTTCTGGGAACTTGAAGAGGTTTTCAATGGAAAACCTGCACTCTCGGGCGAAGAAATTGCATGCGAAAAACATTTCGAAGATACGGTGAAACGCGACGCGACAGGCAAATTCATAGTATCATTGCCATTCAAGGAATCGATAAGTTCACTCGGTGATTCATTTCGTCAAGCAAAAAATAGATTTTTAAATCTCGAGCGTAAGTTGAATAAAGATGCCAATCTTAAAACTCTTTATAGCGAATTCATCCAGGAATATAAAGAATTAGGACATATGAAAGGTTTATGCAGAATTACGGAAGCGGCAACAGACTTTAGGGTAAATACTACATTTTATTTTATGCCACATCATCCAGTTTTAAAAGAAAATTCTTTGACGACACGTTTGCGCGTTGTGTTCGATTGTAGTGCGCCAACTACAAACGGCATTTCATTAAATAGTATTCAAATGGCCGGACCAACCTTACAAAATGATTTACTCTCCATTTTATTGCGTTTTAGAACACACTTATATGTAGTTAGTGCGGATATAGAAAAAATGTACCGTCAGGTATTGGTTGCAGATGATCAAAAATCCTTACAATGTATCTTATGGCGAAATAATCCGGAAGAACCGATTGAAATATTTCAGTTACAAACAGTTACGTACGGTATGAAATGCTCTTCTTACTTAGCGATTAAATGTCTAATGACATTGGCAGAGGAGCAAGAAGCTAAAAATCCTAACATTGCTAGCATTATTAAATCCGATTTTTATGTGGACGACCTTTTGACAGGTTTTGATTCAAAACAGAAAGCGCGCGAAGCATGTAAACAACTTTTTGAGGTCCTCAAAGGCGGAGGATTTACATTGCGTAAATTCTATTCAAATGATCCTGAAATATTAAGAGATATACCGGATAATTCAACTACGGGTTCCGTTATTCAATTCGGTGAAAACGAGAAGGCGAAAACTTTGGGATTATTGTACTCACCGCAATCAGATACTATGTTTTATAGCATAAGTTCATCTCTAGGCCATATAATCACAAAGCGGACTTTATTATCGGACATAGCTCAAATTTTTGATCCCTTGGGTCTATTAAGTGCGTGTACCATCATAGCGAAAATTATGTTACAACAACTATGGCTCGAGCGTCTTTCATGGGATGATCCCATACCGGAGCATTTAGCAAATAATTATTTACAGTTTAGGAATAAATTAGGAAGCTTAAACAATTTAAAAATACCTCGGCATGTTATATGTTCTAGTAAGGTCAAACTAGAACTTCATGGATTTTGCGACTCCTCAGAAAAGGCGTACGGTGCTTGCATATTCATTAAATCTACCGATTCGTTAGGCAGGTCGTATTCATTCTTATTATGTGCAAAAAGCAAGGTTGCGCCCTTAAAGCCAGTTACTTTAAGCCAGTAATTTTATCGCGTTTGACCAATAAGGTCAAAAATTCATTAAATGTGCAATTTGATACGTGTTACCTCTGGACAGATTCATCGATAGTACTTAGTTGGTTGAAAACAGCAGCCAATGCATTGAAGACGTTTGTTAGTAACCGCGTAGCAGAGATCCAGGAAACCACTTCGTTTGCGCAGTGGCGTCATGTGCCAGGCAAGGATAATCCTGCAGATCTAGTGTCCAGAGGCGTGGAACCAGATAAAATAATGGAGTGCCACTTATGGTGGCATGGACCGGAGTGGATCATGCAAGATTCAGATAAATGGCCAAATTTACAAGTTGTCCCTACTGAAACAAGCGAAACAAGGAAAAACATAAAGGTTTTTACGAATAAACTTGATGAAACACAGAATACGGAAGTATTTTCATTTGAGCCCTTCTCTAATATTTTACGTTTAAAAAGAACCGCTGCATATGTGTTCAGATTCATCCGCATGTGTAAAAATAAGGAAAGAACTTCTGAACCCCTTTCTTTGGATGAAATACATTCTGCATTTAATCGTATTCTAAAACTGTGTCAATCACAGTCATTTTCTAATGAGATAAAGCATTTGAACCAAAAGGGATCTTTAGATAAAAACAGAAAACTCATCAATTTATCTCCATTTCTTGATAATCAGGGCATCATGAGAGTAGGCGGGCGTTTAAAGCATTCCGAGTTTACGTATGACAAAAAACATCCCATCATTTTAGCGGCAGATCATATAGTTACGTCGTTAATATTTAATCATTTTCACAAGGATCTTATGCATGCTGGTCCTCAGCTTTTACTTGCAACTATAAGAGAAACTTTCTGGCCGTTATCAGGAAGAAACTTAGCGCGACGTACCGTACACAAATGTGTAAAATGTTTTAGATTAAAATCTAAATCCATTCAGCCAATAATGGGTGACCTACCTGCCCAGCGTCTCGCAGGTGGCCCACCGTTTATTGTAACAGGTGTAGATTATGCGGGCCCTTTCTTAATTCGCGATAGAAAGGGTCGAGGTTGTAAACTAATAAAGAGTTACATGTGTCTTTTTATTTGTTTTTGTACGAAGGCCATACATTTAGAATTAGTTACAGAACTGTCTAAGGAATCATTTCTGTTGGCCTTTAAAAGATTTATTGCGCGAAGAGGCAAGCCTCAAAAGATGGTCTCCGACAATGGAACCAATTTTATAGCAGCTAGTTCGGAGTTAAAATTGTTAAGCAAATTTTTAGAGCAGCACACTCCCGCGATAAGAGAATCCTTGCTAAAGAATAATATTTCGTGGTCCTTCATACCTCCCTATTCTCCACATTTTGGCGGACTGTGGGAAAGCGGAGTAAGAACAGTTAAGCATCATTTGCATAGGGTTTTGGGAAACGCGCACTTAACGTTCGAGGAATTTTATTCGTTGCTTGTGCAGATTGAAGCTATAATAAATTCCCGACCGATTCATCCTTTATCCTGTGATCCAAATGATCTCTCCCCATTAACCCCTGCACATTTTCTCATCGGAAGACCACTTATTACCAATCCAGATCCAGATTTGCGTCATGTTCCAGTTAATCGGCTCTCAAAATTCCAGCATATTCAGCAGCTTTCTCAGCATATATGGGAACGATGGAACAAAGAATACATCTCCGAACTACAAAAACGCACGAAATGGACTACTACTAACGGTGAAGTTGCGGAAAACACGTTAGTGCTCATAAAAGAGGACAATTTACCTCCGTTAAGGTGGAAGTTAGGTCGCGTGATCGAACTTTTACGCGGCAGTGATGGTGTAGCCAGAGTTTTTAGGATAAAGACAGACAATGGTATCATAACTCGTTCTTTTTCCAAGGTGTGTCCGCTACCCGTTTCGGACTAAGTGTAGTTTAAACATTTGAACATTTAGCATTAGCAGACGATTTTGTTGGCAGTGTTTGCCAAGGCGGGGGCCATGTTCACGCCTCTATCCAATTCGAGTTTATTTATGCATTTTACAATCCGGCAACATAGTGGCGTAGGGAGATATATTATGCCATATGTGAAGATAAGGCGAGTCCCTTAAGGCACCCCAAAGACGACAGCGGCACTCAAGTACGAGACGGGAACGGTGATGCAGCATTCAGAGCGAGCGGACATAATACTTAATAAGCGTTTATATATTGTATTGTGTAATTCAAAATAAAGTTAGTTTTGTTTTCGCACGGAGTTTGATTATTAACCAGCGGCACAAGCGAAGTGCATATCAAGCAAATCCAGTGTATTTTATTTTGCCATTAATTTACATACAAAGATAACCTCATTCACACAGTTAATGAATGGTTTTGTTTAAGTTTCCGCAAAAGTAAAAGAAATGACAAAAAGAAAATATTTTATTGAATTTTTTTTATTATGCTTGGAAAAACTTACCTCACAAGCACAAGAATTCGTTTTAAAATTTAATCGAGTACTTTGAATTAGAAACAAGCAATGGCTGACCGTTGGAACCGTTGGCATATGTTTAACAGGTGCAAAAAGTACAATTTTCAAACAAGCAATATTATAAAGCTTTAATGATGACAAGCATATATATTATTAATATTATTTATTTGCCAACTATCATAACAAAATATTATTTTTTCTTAATTTTAAATAAAAGTATTGATAATATTTTAACTTTATTGTAGAGGGTAGCAGCTGAACTTAAATTGGCGAGAAAAACAGTACACAATATACGAAAAAGAAAAGAAAAAATCCTGTTTTATCTTCTCCGGGAAAAAGCAGACCTCTTTTTAAAACGAAAAAAATTTGCCTGAGGGCCATAAAATGGCAATTCGAAATACAGTATATAAAATGTACCAGGATAGTAAATAAACTAAATTCGCTGATGCACTCTCGAACGGTATTAAGATCGAGAGAGAACGATTGAAATGAGAGATTCCAAGATCAAACAATTCCGTTCCGGTTCGACTAAAATACTGTTAGAAATGTTGCAAAAACGGATACCTCAGCATAGGTGATCCCAAATGTCCCAACTGTAATGGAGGCCACCCGGCATTTTCACAAAAATGCTCACACCGAAGAAATCCAACAGAAAAACACAACCCGTACCCACCTCCAAAACAATTCCCCTCATTCGACCTATCCTCGGACATGAAATCCCTTCACTTCACGTCCATGATGTCTTCCCTGAAAAGAGGTGTGACATAATCCGTTATCTAAATCAAATGTCCAATACATTGTATGGGTACGCCATATCAACCTCCTGCTACAATAATTCCACAAACCAAACCTTCACTCAACTCCACATATATATACACAACACAACACACACATTCATTATTCATATAATATACACTTATCATTTACCCACACACATTCATTATTATTTATATATACACTTATCATTTACCCATACACACACTTTACCTCTACCAAGCTCACAATCCTAAACATATAAACACCAAAAAGAAACAAGCCAACAACACACAACCAATAACTACACAAATTCGCGGAGCCAAACACACCAAACACTAAACAATGAGCACCCCGTACACTCCTTAATGAGTCGCATTCAAAATCACAAGAACAGGGGGAGATTTGTTTTCTGTGGCTTCCCAATCTCATTGCACAACGATACCTGATCCTAGGTGAGGACACAGCCACAGCTATGCTCCAAGCGTTTAAACCGAACAAAACAAAAAGGCCAACAATCTGAAAAGGACCGTTTTTCCCAATGGAACTTGTACTTCGCAGCGGGCTTGGTCCAACCGGCGTCCAAAAGGTAGGAAATCCTTCTGACACTTCTGCTTTACGCCTCCGCTTAGGAAAGGTGAATCTGCATATTGCCCAGATTCACGTTTCCAATAAATAAAAACTCACCCTTGAAGGTTTTGGAGCTGCATAATACCAAGACTGAACCTTATCTCTTCACAAAACAAAAATATAACTGGCCCCAACGTCCTTTCGCAAGTAAACCTTGCTATTTCGAAGTACTAGGAGGTTAAATAGCTACAACCTTACATAATCTACAATCATAAATTTTCAGGAAAAACGTGCGTGACCATCTCGTTAGTATCATTTATATTTAATAACATTTCGTGGAATATCCGACCACTGAAAGTATTGGCAACTATGTATGTATCTGTTTAACAGGTTCAGTGGACGAACGGCCCGAAGTACTAACAGCAGATATATTATGTTTGCCAAATGTAATTCTTCCTGACCTTTATTGCTCTTAAATTTTAAAAGTAAAGTTTAAGAGCTTGCTCGCATCATTTCATTTCAAATAATTTCTAAGATTCTTTTATTGGATTAAATGTTACATACCACATTTTAGATATTAGAAATTATTGTATACTTTCCCTCCGAAATTAATTTAATGGGTGTCTTATGATCATATCGTGCCATTACAGGTTATTTGTGGATCAGAATTTTTTAATCAATATGCTGACACGCGGTTGCCAGATTTTACTTAGTGTATTGGATTTCGCCTTTTTGCAGAAAAATGTTTAAAATTATGTCAATCCTCGAACCCTCTATCTATATTGTTTACTAACTAATATTTAAAAGATATACAACTCGAGAAGATCCAGCGGAGGAGACAAGGGAAGGCCTTTGTTTAAAAATGACTAGAATAAAAAAATATTTTTTTTATTATAAAATGCCTTATAAAAGGCACTTTACAATAACGTATATTCTGTTTTATTGCTTTTTATATATTTGTATGCTAACATAAATATATACATATATATATATATATATATATATATATATATATATATATATATATATATATATATATATACAAAGTCTTATGTAAATTGATTCAAATAAATACAAATATATCAATTATTTTTGAAGAACGTGTTGACATAGCTCTTTTATTAGATACTTGGTTCAGACCATCTGATACTGTTTGCTTCAATAATTTCAATGTAGTTCAAAAAAGTAGAACTAAGCTATATGGAGGAGTTGCCATAATTTTAGCAAATAACATTATTTATGAGCCCATCTCATTCGTTAACAATTGACCAAAAAATTTATTCTATCCTGAGTGTGTACCGTCCAGCAAAAGTTAGAGTAACGATGCAAGATTACGTTACTCTTTTTTCTCAAATTAACAATGATTGTATTATTACCGGAGATTTTAATGCTCACCATGGATTATGGGGATCCAATTTATGTTCCGTCGATGGTAATATACTAGTAGAAGCCTTATATTTATTTCCTAATCTAGTTGTTGTCAAACGCCACCATGGTGGGATGATGAAAGTCTCACTGCTTCGAATGCGAGGAAAATTTTTTTTAAATTCATAAATCCAATCTTGCCCTCTCAAACTTTATTGAATATAAGAGGAATGAAGCTATATGTAAACGCACTTTCCGCTCAGAAGCCAAATCTAGTTGGGCTCGATTTTGTGCCTCACTTACTAGGCAAACTTCATCCTCAGAGCTTTGGAAAAGGGTAAACAAAATTCAAGGTAAGAAAAAGTACACCGCTAATGATGAATATATAGTAGAAAGTTCTAGAAATAGAACTTCTAAAGTTCTAAAAATACAGCTCCTGATATTGACGGCATTAACTATAGCATGCTATTAAACCTGCCAGTAATTGTCATACATTATCTGTGCAAAATATACAACAATATTTTACTTGAAGGAGATAACTGTGATTCTCTCAAACAATGCTTGGTTATTTCTATACCCAAAGTAAACCAGCGTACTGCCCTAAGACCTATCTCTCTCATTTCTCTCTCATTTCCAATATGTCAATATGGTTTTCGTAGTATGGATTGTGTGTCTCAATTAACGACTGATATTCAGTTATCCTACCCAAATAATAATTATCTATCTGCCATCTGTCTTGATATTTCAGGGGCTTATGACAACGTCAATTTAAATCTATTATTCGAAAAGCGAAAGCACATAGGTATTCCACATTTGTGTGCATATGCGTTAGTAAACTTATTTCTTAATAGACAGGTATTCATTCGATGTAATGATAGATTGAGAGTAGTGCATCAAGGTCTACCACAAGACTCTGTCCTTAGCCCCTTGTTGTTTAATCTATACACTTATAGATCTTCACAGTATAGACATTAAATGCAATATGTTACAATATGCAGACGACTTCTGCGTTTACACTGTGAATAATTCATGCCAACAAGGTATTAAGTAAATAAAAACGATTGTGTGTGACGCAAGAGAGTATTTTTTTAAACAAGGGTTTGAACTTACTACGAAGAAATCAGCTGTGGTGTTTTTTACGCAACATCGTTTACCAGTTATATCCAGTATTATGTTTAACAACCTAAGTATACCTGTTTACAATTACTACACTTATCTTGGTATTACATTGGACACCAAGTTATCATGGGATGAACACATTACTAAGTGCTTAATAAAATGTGAGAAAAGTTTAAATATTCTGAAAGTAGGTAATGCTATCGATGGGGTGCTGACCCTAAGATTAATTTAATGTTTTATCGTGCATATACTAGATCCATTCTCGACTATGGAATCTTTATATACGAATCTGCCACAAAATGTCATCTTAAAAAACTAGACCGCCTTTAATATAAGGCTCTGCGATTAGTTCTAGGTGCGCTCAAATCTACACCTACAGATAATCTTCTAGCTGAATCTATGAAAACTCCCTTACATTTAAGACGACTATTTTTAGGTGAAAAATTTATTCTCAAATGCCAATCTTACAATCAAACTGAGCTACTACAAAAAATATGTGATATTTCTGTTTCTAATCTAATCGACAAATGGTGGCATAACAGAAATTCTAATATTCTGGCAGTGGCATATCTTAACGTTTCTCAGCGTCTAAACACTCCGTGTGAATTAACTCTCTTTCAATCGAATTTCAATGTCTCTTATGCCAAAGTCAATGTTTGGTTCCCCAATTTTGACAATGGGAATCCAGTTGATTTTCATCATCAGATAGCCAAGCTTAATCCATGCAGGATTTTCACGGAAGGTTCAAAATCAAGATTGGGAGTCGGTTGTGCTGAATATATTCCGGATCACAAAGAATCCCTAATGTTCAAGTTAGATAAACGATGCTCTATATACTCTGCAGAAATGTTCGCAATTCATCAAGCTCTAGAATGGTCTGTTAACAAAAAATTTCTAACCACCAAGTTGTAATTGTGTCAGATTAATGTCTGCGTTATTAGCTTTAGAAAACTCACGTAAACATTTATACAAAAATAGTCTTGTTAAAATTTTAGAAAACCAACTAAAGCTGCTGGAAGAAGCTACTGTTAATTTCGTCTGGGTAAAGGGACACTTTGGTATTTCCGATAACATAGTTTTTTACCGGCGTCTTTAACTTCAAGAATCGTTGGTGGTTCCTCTTCCCTCTCGTCCGTTTCGCTTACCTCATCTCTTTCGTCTTTCAGATTTTCTTCGCCTTCCTCTATATTAAGTACCCGGTAAAGTATTCCACCCATTTATTCAATACATCTTTCCTTGTGTTACCATTCGGACTTCTGCATTGGTTTGTAGTTGCCTTGATTTAGTTCTGTTAATGTTAACTTATAGAATGCTCTGAATTCTTTCTCTCTGTTAAGGATTTCTATTTATTTAAGTTCCTTATTTATACTTTCGTTTTTTCTTGTGTGTAAGTTTTCTTTTGTTCTTTTAGAGTAAGGATTAGCAGAATCAAAATTTTATAATTGTACAAATAATAATATTTGTATTTATTCGTCAGTCTCCAAATTTCAGTAACAACTTCTGATAATAAAACAGCCAACTAGATTTCAAGGTACGTAACTAACGTATTATTCATTGACATTATCCTTTATTTAAAAGTAGAAAAATATTGACATTTGTGGCCTGTGGTTTCGGTTCTTTCCTTCTACGCGTCTGAAAATAAAACAAAATAGAAGTCATACAAAGATTTTTCCAACAGCGCATGTTAACAAGATTAGCGCAGATCAAAAGGTCAAACACATAGTACATTCATTTTCATTTTATATCATGTATTATGTTATTGTTTTTCGGTTAAATCAATGGTAGCTAAGTGTTGGAATATCTATATTTTATTTATATACGGTTGATATCAATATACAGGGAGCGGCATTAACACTCGTACTAAACGTAAACAGTTTAAATTGAATCTGAATGAATAGAAATTAACTCAAATAACGACAAAAATTTCTAGAACCAAATAAAAACGTAGTGTTGGTTTTAAGATACTTATTTACGATGAAGGCAGAGTACAGGGCCTTATTTCCTGTTATACACATCTGATCTATATTGTTTTTGTTAATACAAAATGACAGACGAGTCTTTAACTACAGCCAATTATTGAAAAGACCGAGAATTTACAAAAATCTTCCTGTTATACCTGGTGCAGTCAGTGGCGTCTTTGGAATATTCCCGTATTCACGGTGGCACGTATTTATTGGGAGCAATTAAAGTGCTAATAATCTATTAAAATACGTGACATTATGGATGTTATCAATGGCATTTTTTTAATAACGAGCCTAAAATAAATGCGGCTTGAATGTCATAAGAATTGCATTAAAAATAAATACACAAAGCGTTTATCTTTACCAGTTGGGTACTAGTATACGTGAGTATCTTTGAATAATTGCTTGAGTGAGCATTATCATTAAATTGAATATTAATTAATTTTAAAATAAGTATCATACCCACGCCACTGCTTAGAGCAATAATTCAATTTTCGCTTCTAACATTGTTGCCATTTTTTTAGTTGTTACTCTAGCGTAGGGACAGATTTTCTAGCGAATTTTTCGCCCACTATACCAGTATAAGTGTAAAAATGTATGGATCCATCAGACACGTCTTACTTCTAAAGATTTCCTTAATTTTTACGGTATTGCTTCTTTTGGGCACTGGAGATAATTGGTCAGGTTAGGTATAGTAAACCCAGTTCTCTATCTTCTATAACATGTAAGTTTGCCTTACAAACTGCAAAAAATTATATTTATATCTTAATATAAGCCACTCTACAATATTTATCCTTTAGTATGTAGGTACTTTAAACAGGATTTTAAATAGAAAATATAGACATCTACCTGTTTTGGATACCATTTCAAAAATTATTAGTATCAGAGGGAAATTTATATGATCACTGTGTAAGCGATAATTCTCCTTATAGTGAATATATCAGGCTACTGTGCTCCTAGGCATTAAGATATGTGGTATATTATCGGATTGTTGTTGTGTTATCAGCAAATTGGATTTTTACGTACTTTTTCTGTGATAAAGATTAAAGTTTTGTTTATGATTATATTTGTCACCATTCATGACTACAGTATACTCGTGAGTTGTTTATTTATCATTCAAAATATATTGCTAATATTGTAAAAACGTTATTTAAAGTGACACAATGCGTTTTTGGCTAATCAGTGGTTTCTACTATGGTTGCGGTTCCATTCTTTGCTTTGAAAAAAATGCGTATGCAACCAGAACATCTTCAAACTATCATTTCTGTGTTTGAGAAATACAATCGTTCTCTCACTATTTGTTGAATGGCTAGAAATGTTGAGTGACCTACAATTCAAGTGCCAATATACTTTGGAAAGCAATAATACATGTTAAACCCATGATCACGTTCACATGCTAAGTTGATTTGATTATAATTATCTACATGATTAACTCAATTCTTTTAATATGAACGAATAATTTTATTTAATTCCCTAATATAATCTACAAAGGTGTCAATCATAAGATAAATATGTCAATAACTTAGGCCGAATTTTTAACAAGATTCGTTCTAATCGAGCTATTGGTTGATTTTTAAGTGGGCGAAAATTTTAAATGTTCAAGTCTGTCGAAATTGGGTTGTGGATATATTAAAAAAAGCTGCAACCTTGCTTTTTCTGCATGGTTGCTTGCACTGTGGATAGGGTCAAGTAGTGTAAAAGTAGGTAACGTATTACACGTTGTTTTTATTGTTTATTACATTTTACATTGGGCGAATACCATTGTTTAGTGATTCTAGTATATTACTACTAGCTAGAAATATGTTTTTGTACTTTTTTAATTATAAAATTAGTTAATTAATGACAAAAAAGGAAAATATAATACATTAATAGCAGAAGAAGTTAAATTTCAGACTGATAGCAAATTCGATAACGTGTAGAAATGCCAGATAAATACTCCAGTCGTCAGAGACGAAAATGCTACTGGATCCCAAAAAAGTTTACTACTTTTACCGCCCACCTTCTTTCTAAAATCCCCTGGTAGTGGGTTAAAAACGCAAAAAAATCGATTTACCAAGAATCTGTACGTCGTAGAAAAAAACGTTTCAAATAAAAAATGTAGCTGAGATAATTTTAAACAAAAATGTTTATAAGCACTTTTTGTGTAGAATAAACCGTTCTCTCACAAACAACGCCTGAAGCGACTGTCGATTTTAATTGTCAGTGAGACAAAAGTAATCAATTTTATTGATCTCATGAGAATCGTAAAAAATGGCAAAAATGGCGCCACGTTTATATATTTAACACCTTTATAAAAACTGAGTTTATACTCGGCAAAATACAAAAATTGCATACGAAAGCTGCACTCTTTACCTTTAAAACGCATCTTGATTTTTGTAGATAGAAAACTTAGGTCAAAAAATATCGAATTTTTACCGTCGAGGTGATACAAAGTTTATTGAACATTCATTTCGCGCGCGTAACTGACATTCAAAACCGACGGTCGCTTCAAGCGTTGTTTCTAAAAGCACATTTCATTCTACACAAAAAGTGCTTAAAAATTTTTGTTTAAAATTATCTCAGCTACATTTTTTTATTGCAAACATTTTTATCTACGCATTTTTTCTTGCAATGCATAGATGAAACTATTCGTTCAGAGTTAAGCAAAAGTTTGAGCAAAAGTATGTCTTTTTTCTCTGCATGTAGGGGGGAGGGGGGCAGATAATTTATTTCATGAATGAAACTATGAAAAGAGTTTAAAAAAAAAACAAAAAGTGAATACTTGCCGTGTGGCCAAATGACAAATGTATCGTAACATTCGTAGGCAAAGAATGCTGTGATTTCTCCTAACACCCATCCGAATGGTACTATCTAATTCGCAACGAAGATGATGACTAATTGTTTCCTTCCCTAGACCTACACTCAAGATGTCTTATAATCTATATATCTAAACATCACATATTACAAAATGACAAATTAATTTAATGATCAATCCTTTTGTTTCCTGATCAACAGGCCTTTGCGATAATGCAAGTAGACCTGCAGAATTGACTTCTGCAAAACAAGCCCTCGTTCAAAATGGTCATTACGAAAATCATATTAAATGGTACCATCCACAAACACCTGTCAGCCGCTAACTGTTTTCAATCTAAAGAATCATAAACTGACTATTTAATAAGCTTGTCATCGACAAAATAGACTAACTTCTCAAATCCAAGGAAATAAAAACAATTTTTGCTGCTCAATTAATAGTTTTTGCCCTCATCCGACCCGTTAAAGACAATATATGTCCAAAAAAAAATTGTGAAGTTTATGAAATTCCGTGTGCCCAGCATCCTCTTCAAACAGATCATAATATAGGCTATGAAAATTCTAGAATTACAGCCCCCATCCGTTTTTTATAAATTAAAGATTATCCGAGAACCCATTAAAATTGAAACACCCTAATTGTCTCAATAAAAGGAACGATGGCATCCGGTTACCTTCAATATGGAGACCTCTCCTTAAACAGAATAAATCAACTAAACATCACGGCAACGAAGCAAGTCACCACCATGTACTAGTTAGTCATCACGATCTAAGGATTCAGAAGACAGGGTCATAATGAAGAATCCAGAGAAGGAGTCGAAGGCAAAAAATTCGAAGAAATGTATCATTATCTTTTGTATGAATTTATAATAACTGTATTAACTTTTACTTAAAACGAAAATGTGTGTTAAAAATAATTAATTATTATTTACTATCTTTATTGGGAGTTAATCACAAAGTCAGTTGAGAATAGGTTTTTTTCAATATTTTGTTTTGTTACTTTTCAACTGAAATTGTAAAATTGCACATAAAGATAGTAAATAATATTCAAATGTCACAAGAAAATAGCTTCAGAACAATGTAGATATTAAGCGCATAATATTTTTATTAAAATTTAAATTAAAATCAAAATATTTACATATAAAAATCATTTTAACATGTTTACATAAAGGAAATGTCACTTTAGTTTATTCTCTTGCAAGCCCGATAAAAATCGGCAATGAATAACGTCTAATAAGAAAAACTTAATGCTGAAACAAAATAAGGAAATGTCGTAATATCCCATTACTGTAGTTGCATAAGTGCTTCACCTTGATATCTTCTACAATAACAATAAAGCAAGAACTTATTTCAATTTCAACTGTACCTGTTTTTTATTCAATGTACGACTGATATAAATGTCACGACGCCTTGGTAATATATTATAAAAGTCTTGTATCTTTATATTCTATAAAAAAACGTCGACTTTACTATTACTAATGACTGAAAAGATAATTAACATCAGAATACATACATCGGCCAAATCCATTTTTAGATATTGTCTTAAGCAATATCGAATGATTTACTAAAATCTGAATAATGTATTAAATTTTACATGAAAAAAAAATTTGATTGATTTTTCAATTTTTCTGTTGAGCGATTTTAAAGTCTTGTCTACAACTGTTTCTAAAAACGGACTATCGCAAATATTGTCAGTCTGGTGTTTCCCAGGTCCTATAGACTAAAATTATTGCTTGGTCAATTTTGTGGAATATTTCCTGGCATTAAGGCATGAAGCGCTCCAAAAACAATAAAAAATATTATATCGTTAAGGTATTATGAGCCCCTTCCCATATCAGTTGGCCCACCTATGGAATTTGCAGTTTAAGTCGATTATCATAAACAAATTATACTCATTTTTACACGCATGTTTTTATAAGTTCCCATATTAATTAATGTGGCATTTTTATTAATATGTATTAAAAACATTACCCTTAGGGTTTTTTATTTATTTTAAATAATAAAAAAAATCACTAAACGCTGGCTATGCATTCACTTATGTCAACGTATGTTGATTTTTTTCATAATTACGTTAAATCCAGAGGTAGCTATGGAAAAATGACATCAAAACAATATTGTTCTAAAGCTATTTTCTTGTGGCATGTTAAAGTAATTACTATTTAAATGGGAATAAGCCACAATTAAAGGTTAAAGTACGTTTCAATTTCCACCTCGGAAATCGTTCTCAAAATACAAATATTAGTTAAAATGTTCGTAGGAGTTTGCCAGGGAGATGTTATCCTTAGATTAAAGAAACCCTTTAATCTAAGGGGTTTCTTTAATCTAAGATGTTATCTCACCAAAGCTATTCACACTTGGACTGAAAGACGTGTTCAAAGAGATTAACTGGGTAGATAAAGAAATAAATGTTAATGGAAGAAAACTGAGTCATTTGAGATACGCTGATGACATTGTAATATTCGCTACAAGTTTCGAAGAACTACAGACTGTGATGACGCAACTATTTCAAGCTTCGGAAAAAGTAGGTCTTAAGATGAACTTGGAAAAAACAAAAATAATGACAAATACACCGAACATTAGAGAAATAACGTTGAACGACATAAATTTAGAAACAGTAAGCGAATACATCTACCTGGGACAGATAATGAAAGTTAACAAAGAAAATCAAAGTGCCGAAATTACCAGAAGAATGAAGTTAGCATGGGCAGGATTTGGAAAAATGAGTTGGATCTTGAAAAGCACTAAAATAGAACAATATTTGAAAACCAGAATTTACGATCAGTGTATCCTCCCTATACTCACGTATGGTTCACAGACGTGGACACTCACCAAGCCTAATATGGATAAAATAGTAAAAGCACAAAGAGCGATGAAAAGATCAATGCTCGGGGTGAGACTTATAGACAAAAAAACAAACAAATGGATTAGAAGCAAAACCAAAGTAAAAAACGCAGGAGAACATGCTGCCAAATTAAAATGGAGCTTCGCAGGACACAATGCCCGACTAATGGATAAAAGATGGAACCACGAAATACAACAATGGAGACCATGGTTAGGAAAGAGAAGCAAAGGAAGACCACAAATGAGATGGGCTGATGATATTAAGAAGATCGGAGGACACAACTAGAAGAAAATGGCACAAAATAGAAAACACTGGATTGATTTGGGGGAGACATATGTCCAAAGTTGGATTACTTAAGGCTGAAGAAGAAGAAGACGGCGAACCTCTATTTATGTAAAAAGCAAACGAATAGTTCAAATGAAAAGGTTAATTTTCGTGATAATGTAAAATGGATAAAAGTGCACGAATTTGGCTTCTATCTCTATAAGACATGCCTTAACGACTACATGCCATTTCAGCAAGTAGATTAAGAAAAAAAAGGACAGCACATCTGACCAGAACTGAACATAGACCAAGAAGACTGGAAAATAAAACTGGTAGTTTAAGTTTGGAAAAACTGGAAAATTTAAGAGACCAAATAAAATTTGTTCCCGAAGAGTACAGATGGTTTTATGAAAACGCGATAGAGGAAAATAAAGAAGATCCCAAAAACAAAAGAAAAACCTAATAAAAAATTTGTTTTTATTAATTTTACATCCTGTATTGTAATTTTTTTTTAAATAAATGTCCATTTTTGATACTTAACTCTTTTATCCACTTAACCTTGGCATTTTTTAATTATGTTTAATATGTGGATTCAGGCAATATGTCCAAAAAATTTAAAATATTTGGCTTAATGTAACTTTTTTTAAATTCAATTTAAAGTGTAAAAAAGTACCTTCAGATACCTGTTTAAAAAAATTTAGCAATGCAAATTTATAAAATTAATAATCAACTTGGAACAAAAGACACTAAAATGCTCATTACTCAAAAACATCATTGTGTGACATATGACCTTTATCCACTTGTCAAAGTCTTCAATTGTCTTCATGTCTTCAATTGTCAAAGTCTGTTGTGTCGAGTAAAAACTTAACTGGCCTATACAATAAGATATTCTTATTTATGCTTTTTTCCTTTCATTCAGGTGAATTATCCTACAAACATTTTCTTACAAACCTTTCATATATTATTATTGGTTATTGAATTTAAGTATATAATAGATAGTCCTACTCGTTATCTTCTTCTTTGATTCAAGTAAATAGTTAATTCAAAAATTTTTACGACTCTTTCATATAATGGCAGTTTACAAGTGTACAATAATAGCTATGTAGTTATCGAAGTTTTCCTTATTTATTACGAGTAATGGTTAAAGTTGGAATTGGAATACTGGCACGAATTTTTATTTCGATTTTACGAGGGATTTTAAGAGTCACAACCATATTGGCGAATAATTGGCGTAATAACCTAACTAACTACGTGCAAAAAATAATCTGAGCAGCTTCCAAGTTGTTTAGAGGGTATTACGTCAATATTTATCAATTTAACAGATTCAAACCGTACAGTACTTACGTTAAAATGTATTATTTTTGTATTTTAAAGGGTTAAAAATAGTCTTCTATGCATTTATGCAAAAATAGAATATTTTCAGTGGGCGTGGAAAATGCCGTTTATATATCAGGTACTAAATGTGATAGGGATTCTGTGGTTATTCTGTTTAAATTTATTTCCGTAAAGCGGTTGCTTATGTGTCATTCGGATCTCCATCAATGACGATCAACTGTGATTCCTGTTCTGTACTTTTGTTTACAGTTGTTTAAAAAATTATAAATAAATATTGTTTAGAATATTGAGACAATGATTTATTGTATTTTGCCTTATTCATCGCTTTGTTCTGAATCATCTTCCTTTATTGAGGCTATTTATGACTTCATTAATGATTAGATTCAATAACATAGTTCTTATACCATGCTGTCCATACGTATGGAATAAATTCATTTTTAGCGTTATTATGTACTATGTGAAAAAACCTGAAACAGGTTGATTTTTATTCTTAAATTGACAATTTACAGTATAAAAATATTATCCCCCTCCAGCACCCCCTTTGAATTATAAGCACCCCCTCGAAAATTTTAAATAACAAAGGGGGTCGTGTGGCACCTTGCTAGAAAGGGATTTTAGAAAGATCTGTTCAGCAATATAAAGTTTTTTTAGTTTGTGCAATCATAACTGAGAAAATTGATGTTTACAATTAAATTAAATGTTCAACTTCAAAAAACGTCAAACAACTGTCAAAGTGTATAGACGCATTTCAAAGTTTCTCCTTAAAATTTAAATATTTAAATGATTATTCTTAAAGTCTGAACGAGTAAATAGTGAATAGTGGTAAAATCAAAATCCTATTCCATTCCAATTTAAGCAGCCGACGAGTAAAGACCGATATGTGACAATTTCACCGAAACATTTTAACTTTAATGGTTCAAAAGTGCATTGGTAAATTTGACTTTCCAGTGGCGTAAAAAAAATTAAGGTAACTGTTATTTTTAATCCTTTTATCCACAGAGTCCCACTAGGACATCTGTTGCATTGATAATAAAAATTTATGTGTAGTGGTTTTGGTATCCAGAACCGCTCACTAAAATGACCTCAACTACTACTCAAATGACCTCACAAAATAACACGATCAATAATACCAAGTCTTATGTTGCTGCCACTTTATCTAAACCTCCACCTCCTACGTTTCCTCATAAAAATCAAGCCATTATCTTACATACCCTTCCTAATGTCGTTCTATTTGAGTACATAAAAGCTATAGGAGACATCGTTACCCCAAAAAATATCATCTTTGCGTCTCGAATCTCAAATAACCGCATTTGTATTTATTTAAACTCTGTTAAACTAATCGACGATCTTCTCAGTGCCCACCAAAGTATCATTATTAACTCAACAGTTGTTCCTATCCGAAGACTTATAACACCTGCTAAGCGTATTCTTATATCAAATGTATCTCCCACGATACCTCACAGCACTATCGAAGAAGCTTTAAAAGATATCGGTTTACAGATAGTCTCTCCTGTATCATTCGTGAAATGTGGCTCGCTAGGTGATGAATATGCACATATAATGAGCTTCCGAAGAGTGGCGTACGTTATTCCGGATAAAGAAAACTTTTCAGTCCAGACCTCTCTTTTAATAACTCATGACTACACATCATATCGAATATTTGTGTCTACTGACAAATTACAATGTTTTTTATGTAAACAAGATGGTCATACTGCTGAAACTTGTACCAATGAACCAATTTCTGTAGCCCAATCCGAACTTCCCTCTCCCACTACCTCCGTATCCATACCCACAAATACAACGATACCGGAATGCACTCCCAATCAAATCAATGCACCATCCACATCTTACCCCGAAACTACAACTAATGTGGCAAAAAGCATCCCCTTAGTTACACAGTTAGCATCACCTCCCGTACAGAGACAGAAACGGGCTATATCCAGTGACAGTAATGCTGGCACCCCTTCTCAACTTTCTCCAGTTCCTACTCCAGAACCAACTATCAATCAAATGCCTCCCCCCTTATCTGTAAAATCTACCACTAATTCTTTTAGCCAACCGCAAAAGAAAAAAAGTAAAACAATTGAAACAAAAGAACATAAATTGACACCCATTTCTTATAATGCAGTCCAAGCCATTTATAAAAATAATTTATCCGAACTAACTCTTACTGAAAACCAATTTATAGCTTTCCTAGAAATTACCTACGGCATACCGGACCCACTTAGAGAAGCTCTCAATTTCACTTCCAATATCCAGAGATTGCTTAATGATTTATCTCTTCTTCATTCGCAATCAAAAGAGAGCTCCTTTAAAAACCGAATAACAAGATTGCAAAAAAAAATTAAAAGACAGCTTAATCCTGAAGACTACGACAATTTAAGTGCATCATCCGATTACCTATCTGACGATGAAACTAACGCTCCTATTTCTCAATGCTCTCAACAATCCTTACAGTAGTCCAACACTTATCACATTTAAACATTACATTCAAAATAATTCAATGGAATTGCGATGGTTTCTTTCCTCGCATAGAAAGAATCCAGCAATTAACTACCGAAGAACAACCTGAAATCATATGCTTACAAGAAACTAACTCAAAAATTACTAAATTTCCTAAACTAAACAATTTTGAAGGATATCATTATATTCGAGCTGACTGCAACAGAGCCAGTGGTGGAACTTCAATTTTTATTTCCAGTGAACTATTTTCTTCGCACCTTCCTCTCACCACCGAACTTGAGGCTATCGCCATAACCACTTGGTGTCCTAATAAGATTACTATTTGTAGCGTATACATTCCACCCAATCACTCTCTAAAGGAAATAGAACTTCTTGACCTCATTTATCAGCTCCCTTCTCCCTACATTCTTGTAGGCGATTTCAACGCTCACAACCCTATGTGGGGTTCCAATAGCACGTCAAACAAAGGTAAAACTGTTGAAAACGTAATTAATTGTACAGATTCCTGTCTACTAAATACAGGCTCTAGTACACACTTGAATTTCTCATCAGTCACATTTTCTTCTATAGATCTTAGCTTTAGTGATCCAAAATCCGCACCTTTACTAAATTGGAAAGTCGCTGATGATCTTTACGATAGCAATCATTACCCCATATTTATATCCACTGATATCCCCAACTCTAAACAAACTATATCCAGAAGCTACTGGCAACTCAAAAATGCCGACTGGCTAAGCTACACTACCAAAACAGATACCACCTTACCTTTTCTCACACTATCCAACAATATTGACTACAATTTATCATTAGTCACAAACACGATACTCTCAGCTGCCAATTTGCATATTGGCAAAAATTCTGTTTCACACAAACATAAAAGGGTTCCGTGGTGGAATAATTCTTGCAAAATCTCCGTAGAACAACATAAGGAGGCAATTAGAGATTATCGGAAAAATAAAACACCAGAAAATCTCACAGAATTAAAAAAAGCTAGAGCCAGGTCGCGATTTATTATAAAACAAAGTAAAAAATCGTCATGGAGAAACTATGTATCTTCTATCAATGAAAATACCAGTCCTGCTAATCTTTGGAAAAAAATACGACAAATTCAAGGAATCAATACAAATACTAAAATATCTAGTCTAATTTTAAATGATAATGTAATTAGTGACAATCAAGAAATTGGTGAGACCCTAGCCAGTCACTTCGACAAAAAATTTAAAAGCAAAATAAATTGCTCTCAAATCGAGCCAGTAGTCGATGCTTCCTTTCCAAGTTTTTCAGCAACTGTCAAAGATATCGATTACTTAAATTCCCAATTCTCTTACATAGAACTTACTTCGGTTATTAAAACTCTTAAGAACACTGCTTCCGGCCCCGACGATATTCCTTACATTTTTATAAAAAAACTATCTAGTTTAGGTCATCTTAAACTTCTTGAAATGTTTAACTTAATCTGGTCATCTAACAAGTTTCCTAATCAGTGGCAAACCTCAATTGTAATACCCATTAAAGCGCTTATCGACCAATATCTCTAACATGTACCACCTGCAAAATCTTTGAAAAAATGATCAATAAACGTCTTACGTGGTTTTTTAACAAATATAATATAATTCCAAAAGAACAGTCAGGGTTTCGACGTAATCGCTCTACTCAAGACAATCTAATACTTCTCCAAAGTCATATTTCCGATGCCTTCAACAGGAGACAAGAAGTCATTGCAGCAGTGTTTGATATTGAAGGTGCATTTGATACAATTAGCAGGCAATCTATACTGAAGAAACTTTCTCATTATAACATTAAGGGTAACATATTTAATTTTATACAAAATTTCTTAACTTCACGAACATTTAGAGTCTCTGTCAATGGCATTTTTTCATCACTACACCATCAAACTGACGGCGTACCACAAGGTTCAATATTAAGCCCCACTCTGTTTAACCTAGCAATAAGCGACTTGTGCTCTGATATAATATCCCCTATTAGGCATGTCCTATACGCAGATGACCTGATAATTTACTGCCACAGACGATCTATCTCTACAACTTCCAAGCTTATTCAATCCGCAGTAGATACACTAGTTAAAAAAACAAGCTCCATAGGCCTGTCTTTATCATATACAAAATCAAAAATAATAAAATTTAGTAGACTATCACCCTTCCAATCCCCTAATATTATGATTGAGAGAGCGAATCTTCCAGTAGTCAAGAAATGCAAAATTCTCGGTGTAACGTTTGATTCACGACTCACCTGGAAACAACATATTCTAGAAATAAAAGGTGAAGCAAACAAGAGGCTTAACATTATCAAAACTCTTTCAAACTATCATTGGGGCGCAGATGAGAACTCCCTGCTTAAGATATATAGGTCTATCATTCGTTCCAAACTGGATTATGGTTGTTACATATATCTCTCTGCCTCTAAAACACACCTTAACCTTTTAAATTCGATACATCACACAGCCTTACGAATTTGTTTAGGAGCCTTTCGATCTAGCCCCGTAGAAAGTCTATATTGCGAAGCCAATGAGCCCCCACTTTGGATTAGACGTGAACAATTATTACTTTCCTATGCTGCCTCCGTTTCATCCAATACCTCCAATCCAGTTTATCTTCTTCTTACTTCATCAACTTACAACCAGCATTACTATTCTAAATCACCATCAATAAAACCCATTCCACTAATTTTAACAAAATTACTTAATAACATCTCTCTATCACAAACAATCCCACGACCCCTACCTCCATATCCTCCTTGGTCTATAATCACCCCTCAGTTTAACACATCTCTTACAAGATTCGATAAACTTACAACACCCAGGGAACTCATTAAAAAGTCTTTTAAAGAAATTATATTTACAAATAAATACGACATAGTACTTTACACTGATGCCTCAAAGAATGATACAGGAGTAGGCTGTTCTGTTACCACGTCAGATAACCTTATCACATCATCTTGTATCCCCTCGTTTTGTAGCGTTTTCACTGGCGAACTATTTAGCATATTTCAGGCTTTCAAATCCATTTCTTCACCTGATAAACAAGTTGCAATATGCACAGACTCACTAGCCTCAATACAATCTATCCAAAATATATTCACTGATCATCCTATTGTCCAAAAGATCCTTGATTGTTACCAACTAATCGCTTCTCAAAAAATAACAGTTACATTAATCTGGCTACCATCCCATATTGGTATCACAGGCAACGAACTTGCAGACAGCCATGCAAAACTTGCCTCAACATCATCTGATAATACGGTTAATATACAAATTAGTAAAGATTTAAAATCTCACATTAAGAAACGAGCAAGAACCCGATGGCAACAACACTGGGACACCAATAACTCAGCATTACATCATATCCAACAGTTAGTCGATAGCCCCCTTGATTTGATCTCTGCCAGTATGTCCAGACGAGATGCTATTGTAACACGAAGACTTCGAATGGGACATACAAGATTAACACACGGATACCTGATGTCATCCAGCAACCGACCCACTTGTGAGACCTGTCAATCACATCTAACAGTTAACCATATTCTCACCGAATGTCATCAATATTCAGCAAAAAGACTATTTTATTGCCTTAAAAGTGATTTAAAAGACATACTCAATAACTTGGATCAAATAACCTCAAGTCTAAAATTCCTCAGAGACGTTCAGTTATATTATAAAATATAATTTTGATTGTATTCTAACAATATGTACTCTATAACATATTCTTGTAATTTATTGCAACAGTTTCAACTTGACCACCATTATTCACTTCTTGACAATAACCGAGAATTAATAGACCAAACAGTATTGCTGATTTAAAAGTTAGGATAACGGAAGAAATTAACAAAATAACCCCCAAGGTCGTAGAAAATGTTGTACGAGAATTCTAAAATCGCCTCGGTTATTATTGTCAAGAAGTGAATGGTGGTCATTTTGAACATTTAATTTAATTGTAAAGTACATTGAAAAATACATTCTAAATATTATGTGACATTAATTATCTTCATTCAAGTTTTGTGAGACATTATTAAAATTTTACATCTTAAAAATCAATTTTCTCAGTTATGATTGCACCAAACTTAAAAAACTTTATATTGCTAAACAGAGGACTAAAATCCCTTTCTAACAAGGTGCCATACGACCCCCTTTATTAATTAAAATTTTCGAGAGGGTGTTTATAATTCAAAGGGGGTGTTACAGGCGTATAATATTTCATACTGTAAATTGTCAATTTAAGAATAAAAATCAATCCGCTTCAGGTTTTTTTCACATAGTACATAATATAATAACGCTAAAAATAAATTTATTCCATACATATGGACCGCAAGAATATGGGAGGCGTTGATTTACTAGATTTGCTGATTTACTTATGGCCTTATATAGAACAACGATTAGGTCCAAGTGGTACCACAAATTTCTTATTCAAATGGTTGACATTATGGTTGTTCAATCATGGTTTTTATATAAAAGAGATTGCAATTCTTTAATAATACCAAAAAAAGAACAGTTACCTCTACAAGAATTCAAAGCAGAAATTTCACAAACCCTTTGTTTGAAAAATAAGGTAAATTGTTCTAAAAGAGGGCATCCATCTAGTTCCAGTGTCCACGGTATACGAGGAAAAGAAAAAAGAAATACCTTGCAACAGCACCCATTTCTTGCGAAGCGGTAAGAAAAGATCAAATAGGTCATTGGCTCATATATTTTGAACAAAAAAGAACTATAAATGAAAGGAAAATGTAAATATCCTAATTGTAAAGGAACTTATAAAGTTCAATGCTAAGAATGTAAAATTTTTTGTTGTTTCACTACAACTTCTAAGTGTTTTAAGAATTTTCATACAGAATAAAGTTTTCACAAGTTGAATTTTTAATATGTTATATGTAGTTTTGTTACATAATTTTGCCTAAAGAGTACACGTACCATATTTTCCAAAAAGGGGGGGGGGCACTCCCCTTTTATCACTAAAACTTTGTCAAAACAAGAAATGATTAATGTCTATATTTAAAATTCATGCAATATAGGGTTAACTATTTTCCAAAGATTATGGTTAGCCTATATTTAAAATATAATCTTAATAAAGGTGTATGTAAAACCGTAATACTTACAGGTATAGCACAAGAGTATTATTACCTGAAAAAAAAAAAATAAATAAATTAGTATAACTTTGTCAAATTACACTTTATTTAATAATATAAAACCTCATCACATTATTAAATCTGCACAGCTACTGATTTACATATTAAGTTTGAAATTATTTTTACCGAAAATCGTTGTGCACTATAATTTCAAATTTGTTATACTAAGACTAGATAAGTTGCCTTAATATGTCAACTACAACCATGGAAATAATTATATACCACTAGATCTGAAGTTAAAATATTTATAACTATACTACGTTTGAAAATGTTTGACAGCACAGTTTTCACGAGAGCTAATAATCCCCAACGTAATGTCATTCGTATACAATGTCATAATTTTAATAAACCAATAATGTCGGTACTTGCATAATCCCTTCAGGTATAAAATATTCTCATTAACAAACACCCAAAAGAATTAAAATGTTCAATAAAATTGCTTATTGTGAATTCAGTGAAGATTTTAACGTTAAATAGTGACGAAAATTTACAAAACATAAAAAGAAACAAATTGTGAAAAATGTTGCACGAATTAGACTAAACTTATCTTAAATCATCAATATATACGTTAAATAAAGTGAAGAATAGGCTGCACACTTATCTGAGTCTTCTATTCTAGTCCGGTATTTATAATAGTGTCGGTATTGTCATATAGCCTTTTTATTACTGCAATTATATGTTTAGGGTAACGTCTCCTTTCCATAATATTCGTCAGAATATTTCTCTTAACTCGATCAAAAGCTTTTTCGTAGTCGATAAATCTAATATATGATTCTAAATTTTATTCTTTGCGATTTTCAATTTGCGGGCGTATTATGGCGTTATAAATGAAGAGATGACACTAGCCCATCCTCTTTCATTTACCGCTTCAGACGTAGTAATTGAACCAATAACAACGATGATACGATATAGTGCCGTTTTGGCAATGTTGCCATGTTTGATTTTATTGTTGTCATATTCGATATCCCATCCTCTTTCATTTGACGTCTCATAAGTCAAAATCGGACCAATAGCAACGGGGATACAATATAGTGCCGTTTTGGCAATGTCTTTCCGTCTTTTTCTTGTGTTAACGTATTGGATATCCCCTCCTCTTTCATTTGACGTGTTACACATAGTAATCTGACTAATAACAAGAGAAACAATATAGTGCCGTTTTTGCAATGTCTTTGCGTTTTAACATATTCATTACCACCTCCCCTTTCCATCGATACCTTGCACATTGTTGAACGTTGAGCCGTTTAGACGTTACAAGCTTAGTGTCCTTTTGGCAATGCCGTCATCTTTGTTTTTGTGTTAACGTACTCGTTACCCCCTCCCCTTTCCGATGATACCTCTTACGTCATGATCCGACGAGCCATTTTACCCCCACCACAAAAAGCGCCAAAAATGACCAGAATGAACCTTAAAATTTTTTAAAAATTTCCCCAGAATCTGGGGAAAAATTGATTTTCTACCTCACTCTAACACATAGGCTCTTATGAAAGGCATTGTTGCCAGATGTTGTAAAATGCCCTGTTTTTCAGTAGATCTGGGGAAATTTTATTTTTGTGGCCCCGAACCGGTGATGCCTAATTACTGTTATAATTGCAGAGAATCCTGAAGGCCTACCTACAGCGCCTGCTTGATAAGACATCAGTTCAAGGAGACATATTGGGCCTAAAAATGGTACACCGGAATCCGAACCAATCAGTACACGTAAATGTATCATCATCATCAACCTGTATGCGTCCACTGCTGGACATATGTCTCCCTCAGCTCATTCCATTAGTCTCTGTCTTGTGCGGCTTGCATCCAGTTATTCTTCTTGCCTTCGTTTCCACGCTAAAATACGTTTTGTACACCGGTTGTCTGATAATCTGGCGACGTGTCCTGTCCAATTCTATTTTAGCGACGTGATTTTTTCGATGGCGTCTGTTGTTTTTGTTGTAAGACGTATTTCTTCGTTTGGGATTCGGTCTCTCAGAAAGACACCCAACAACTGGCGCTCCATAGCCATCTGAGTCACGCAAATCTTAATTAACTACCTTTTTTGTGAGTGTTAATGTTTCCGCTCCATAAGTGAGTATAGGTAACACACATTGGTCAAAGATTTTCCTTTTGAGGCATATGGGTAGATCTGATTTAAATACATAGTTTAATTTACCAAACGCTGCCCAGGCTAATCCTATGCGACGTGGGAGCCCACATGTCTGGTTATCTCTGCCCAACCGAATTTCATGTCCTAATGTCCTCATGTCCAGCAATATTTCGATTAATCTTTAGTCCGACCTGTAAGGAAAAATCCATAAATGTATAGAAAAAAACCAAAATCTGTAACTTTAAATACCTGGGCACCTGTACCAGTGAAGATCTGTATCCTGATTTGGAAATCCGAGCCCGAATAAGACTTCTGTGAAGAGCTACAATATTCCACACTTTTACATGGAGTTGAAGCGTGGACACTAACAGTTTTCCAGTTTGAACAGACTGGTATATAGACGAATGTTACTTGGATTTCCCACACCACCAACTTGTAAGTTCTCCACGGAGTGAGCAGAGAACGTGAGCTCATTGAAATCATAAAAAAGCGGAGAACTGCTCGAATATGTAATAAGAAACAACAAATACGATTTTTTACAGTTCGTAATCGAGGGTAAGATTGAGGGCAAACGTGGACCAGGACGAACACAGAGCTCCTGGTTTAAAAACGTACGATATTGGACAGATTTGGGCTCGAATCATTTGCTGAGAAAGACCTTTGCGATCTTCGATAGAAGAAAGCACTCGAAGAAGGGCCGATAGTAACCCAATCGGGTTTAAAATACAAAAATAAGGAGGCACAATAACAGTATTGCCCATTATTGCGAGCATAGTTATTGACATATTCCTTTCAATACTGCGTACCATGAGCAACTCGTAAACTACTTTTTACGATAAGAATCTTCAAAATACAAATATTATTGTATTATTTGTTCCAAGTAGTACTGAGAATTTTTCTGCGTAATATATAGAATGATAAGAAGTGTTGCCCATGACAATTAAAATATTTTTAGACAATTTTGGAAGAAGAGTTATTCGGTTTATAAAGCAATATATTGTGACCATGATTTTTATACTTTAAATTATTAGCGTAGAAATAATCGAAGTGTTATTGATGAACAAAAATGTCTTTTCAAACGAATTATTCATCATTAGACCATTACTTTTATCATTTTAAGTAAAATATGTACCTCATTTTCAACAACTAATTCCTTATCATGAATTATTTTGACGCCACCTTATCTTAATTTAGAATATTATAAACTACATTTAAACGTTATTGTACTATCTGATTATAAATGACGCACATTTTGCTAAATATCTGATTAAAAAAATCATTTGTAGTTTTAATTCAGTTGAAAGCATAACAAAATAAAATCCCAAAAGCTGACATAAGAGTATTGTTAATATATTTACTAATAAACAGTAATTATTATAAACTAAACTTAAACCCACACTTCATTAGCACGACAACCCTTTATAGGTCTGCTCCATTGCAACCTGCTCCATTTATCTACACCTGGGTCTTTCCTATGGTCTTCTTTTCGTTGATGCCTGCCTTACGATTTTATTGGGGGTAGATCTTCCTGCATCCGTTCAACGTGATCCATCCAGCGCAGTCTTTCATAAGGACATACGCAAAATGCATATGCAACACACAATACACAAACATATAATCTAGGTTAAACACACATTATACAAACTAATAATAAAATAAAACCTACAAAATAGTCAGAATTTGATATTCCGAGAGTAAAAACTCCACTCCCAGATTTTTTTCACCCTCTTACCTACAAGATTGAGAATAAGTATGTCAACCATCAAATTTAAAGAACATAACCTACCAACAAGTTCTTGGTTATATATTTTGGGGAATATTACTTATAGTATGTCTACTCGCATATCTTTTTTTTTATATTTATTTTAATCTAAAAAATTCGTCTACGCTTCTATTTAAGTTTATGCGACATTTTTCTATTTCAGCTATTTCATATCTAGAATGGAATTATACTGTATTCCCAGATAATTAAACATAACCACATATTTAAATGAATGTCATCCAGTAATGTGATGTTATCCATTGGTAAATGTTAAATTATCGAAACTCCTTTTTGTTGAAATTTTTTATAAAAATGTTGAAATTTTCAATTGGATTTGGCCATTCTAAATTTTAAATTCTGTGTAACAGTTGTTACTTTCATAATAATGCAAGTTAGTCCGTGATTTCATTAGTTTGTTCATTTTTTGTTTAACAGAATACATTTTGAGAATAATAATTAACATTCCAAACAACACAAGCTTAATACCAATGAAAAAAATAACAAAGAGTTCTTCAATCTCAGAATGTACATTTCCAGATGACGTTATAATTATTACAACCAATTTTTTAATACTCAAAAGTAGTATCTGGCTATACAACATACTCCAGTCGACAGAGACGAAAATGCCACTGATCCTCCAAATATCATGCAACAACTTGAATTTTGCCAAAATGTTAATTTTAATATGCCAAAAAAAGGTGCAAAAAAGTACCGCTTTTACTCCTGAGCTTTCTCCTAAAAGCATCCTTGCGAAATCAATATTGAATAAAATTTGTAATTATATAATATTAGTAAAATGTAAACATTGCGCGATTTTTGGCATTTTTTATGATTCTCATGAAATCAATAAAATTTATCCCTTTCATTGACCGGCCACTATGAATTTTCGATTACTAGAGTCTAATTTTCAAAACCTATAGCATGAAATTTTAGGTTTGAGTTTTGCAGCAAATATGAGGCATTAGAACTATGCTTAAAAAACGCTGAATTTAAACTTTCACATTACAATCAATCTAAAACGTTTAAAAGTGCTCTTTTGCAATTACACTAGTACGTTTACTACTACCCAACTTCTACAAAAGTACCCAACTTCTGATACAAATTACATCCAAAACCGTCTTCTGGGAGGCATTTCCCGTTTACGTGCGATCGTTTGTAATGTAAAAGTTTAAATTCTGCGTTTTTAGTCATATTTCAAATGACTCATATTTGTTACTACAACTCAAAATTTTATTTCATGTTATAGGTTTATAGGTTTATAGGTGCAGAAGAAAGCTGCACTCTTATTTAAAACGCATTTTGAGTATTGTCGATAAGACACTCTGATCAAAAGATATCGAATTTTTACCGTCTAGTTGATACAAATTTTATTTAACATTGATTTCGCGGGCGCAACTGACATTCAAAATCGTTGGTCGCTTCAAGCAGTGTTTCTGAGAGAACAGTCCATTCTACACAAAAAGCACTAATAAACATTTTTGTTCAAAATCATCTCAGGTACATTTTTTAGTTGAAACATTTTTTCCACGGCGTACAGATTCTTGGTAAATCGATTTTTTTGCGTTTTTAAACCCCTCCAGGGGGATTCTAGGGGGAAACTCGGGAAACTTTTCGTATCATTTTTAGAGTCAAGTTTACTATCATATAATTATAATATACTATCGAAAAAAAAAATCGTTTTCCATATAAGACATGGAATCACATATGTAATACGGATCGGTAGTACCGTACGAACCATGCTGAATGACGTGCCATTAATGGTTTGACATTATTCACGAATGGTGTGAACCTTTTTACAGCTGTCTATTTTATATGATACTTGGTGAGGTTAGTAAAGCTGTTTCGTTTACAGACACATTGTTTTTGAAGAATGATGTTTGCTGTTCACATGACTTTAATTTCAATTTAAAGAATTCTTGCGGCTTGTTAAGGTACTCGTTATAAGTGTTTCTACATGGCATCTAAGTTTATTAGGTTTCATGCCAAATTTTTTAAACAAATGTCGCACTTGGGTCTTTCCTCTACATTTATTGCAGTAGTGGTAAATCCAAGCATAAAATCATGAAAATATTCTTGCGAATATTTTCATGATTTTATCTTCGAAAAAATGGTCGACTGTGAACTTGTTGATAATTCATATTATCTAATGCTGTCCAGTTAAAAATCTATGCATAGTTCTGTACGAACTTATATGACATTTATATAAATATCTTATTATGAGGAAATGCGGCACAGTTACTCAAAACTAACAAAATTTGGCACCGCCATTCAACTAAAACTGACAGGGACAAGGGACCAACAGCCGCAAAATTTATACATGCTTGCTCCGCTGTCGAGCAGATCTTCCATGTATTCGAAACCAAGCGAAACCATGGTCAAAACTTCTCGTCGAGACGGTAAGCCGTGAGGATGTTGGATAACCATTGTAAATGACAGAGCAGATGAGATACAATTCACCTATTCTCGGTAATTGTGAAGGTCTGTAACTAAACTAAGTTCTACATTAGGCCTCTAGGCCTAGAGTCTAGGGCACTAACTACACGCTACACAAAGGGGATTGATAGGGTCAAAATTTTCACCGTCTAATATACGTTATATTTTATTATTATATGGAAAAGAGAGGTAGAATGGAGCTGTAAAAACTGTAAAATTGGGCCACGAATACTAAAAGGTTGAATATTTTATAAGGAAATAAAATTTACTTTCTATGGCTCTTAGAAAGTCAGATCCAGACAAAGTAGAAATAAGGTTATACACAAATTTTTATGATACATGAGTTACCACAAAAATATAAAGTTTTTATGATGATGTAGCTATTCAAACTGGCTCAAATTATAAAAATCACATCGGGTCTTCAGACGAAAGTGACACTTCCTAACTTTGTTATATGTATTATTATACCTATTTTTAGTGAAATCAATATATTTGATGTGCCCCTTTTTTCCCGTTTTGTAGCAGATAATTACATGAATTTAGTCCTAATTTTATATACTTTTATAAATGTCGAAACTTTTAAAACCTATTATTCTAATTTGGACACCCTGCCCAAGTATTTTACCATGGATATTTTGTCAACTGTACACCATAAGAATGCTTTATGTGTATTCGTTCTTTCTTTTAAGTACCTTTTTTTATTAAGCTAAATTATTAAAAGACCTCGGATAAATTTAGAACTACCACTCGTCAAAAACAAAGCTTATAATCCTATAATCTAGTACAATAAATTAACTTGATTGTGAAAAATTGTATGAAAGCAGTACGTTCTTATGATTTATACCGTATCAAACGAGATGAAAAGGAGATATTGAAAAATATAAAAATAAAATCTAGGGGATAAACAATTTGAATGGGCAGGGGACGTTGCGCCGATGGTACCTGCTAGAATCCGGTCTCTATAAAGGGTGTTTTAAGTTATGGGCATGATTGGCCATAGCTTTAATCTAATTAATTATGTATATAGATCTTAAAAAATAGTAAAAAATGTTTTAAACTTAGGAACATCCATAAACTACGTCGTAGAGAAGAGGATGGGGGTATTTGATTATTACGATGGTATATGACCGGAAAGTGGGGGGACGTCGTTTGGTGTATTTCAATTAAATTATTAATCTTAAAAAAATCATAAAAAAAGTTTTATAGTTGATTTTAAAAAATCACTGAAAAGCGGGTGGGTCATGAGTTGCAATTGCGACGTTCGACATGGATTGCGACGTCGACATGGGGGTGAACCTCGATTGTAAACGACGCTTTACGACAAGGGGGAGGTATCAATAAGTCCAAATTTTTTACAACGTAGTTTATGGATGTTCCCGTAGTAGCTATAGGTCTGTAAGTGTAAATGTATCTTCTTGGAATATATTGTTATATTTTAGTTCTATTTTTAATTATATACCTAACCTACTTCGTCTACTAATTCCATCCATCCATCCAATGGCACTACAGCCCAAATCGGGCCTTGGTCTCCTTCAACAGGCTTCTCCAATCATCTCGATTTACCGCTGTTCTTTTCCATGAACGCGTTCCCAGGCAGTTCCTGGCATCCTCATCGACTTCGTCTTCTCATCTCTTTTTAGGTCTTCCAACGGGTCTTTTTCCCTGCATTCTTGCATTTAATAATTTTCTGGGGATTCTATTCTCATGCATGCGGACCACGTGCCCTGCCCACCGTAATCTGCTTGCGACCAGATCCATTCCTAGGTATGTGAATCTATTTACATGTTCTATATCGTCAATAAAGTGTTGTTGCACTGGTCTATTTGATCTGGTTTGTATGAGTAGTTTTGTTTTATTTGTATTTATTGCTAGCCCTACTGCTTCTGCACTCTGTTCGTCTACTAATTATGCATCCTAATTATGGTGCAGTGGTACAGTCACACAAGTAGGACATTAAGTTATTACATCACTACGGTAGGCGACGCAATCATACCCAGGGATTAGGGACCAGCTGAGTTGGTTCGGTGAAATCGTGCCCCAGCTAAACTTATCATACCTATTTGAATAACTTTTTTAACTAATTGATGGATGGATCTGAAATTTGAGAATTTTTTAAGAACGACAAGACCCCTCTTTGAGAGCAGTCACAGTTAATTTTTACAAAAGTTATACACAATCAACGATTTTGCCTTATTTTGCTGTTTTTAGAGCCACAGTTAATTTAATGTACTACAAAATGACATTTTCAAATATTTTTTGTCTCTTTTTCAACTATTATACATAGTAATCAAACTTTTTTTTATAAGTATTATTACTTATACAATTTTTAAAAGTACAAATTTTTTTATTTTAAAGATGGCGCCAAAAATTGTTCGCCAACAATTACTACTCCGTGGCGGACAGTTAATTTCTGAAACTGCAAATCTGAAATATAAAATTCGAGAAGGGTTTTAAAAAAGAAACAAAATGGCGGAAATTTGAAAAAAATTACCTTTTTTCGACTTTTTTAGTCACAAAAATTTTGTTATATATACTATCGTAGAAAAAAAAACAAAACAAACAAAATGCATCAATGTTTATTAAAATCGACCGACTAGATCCGGAGATTAACTATCCGCCAGTTTTAAAAACGTAGTTTTTCTCTAAAAACTCTATGATAAGTTTTCTCTATAATAGGTTACCACAAATTGACCAAAAAACATAATAAAATTTTTGTCACTGAAAAACTCGAAAAAAGGTACTTTTTTTTAAAGAAATTTCCATTTTTCTGGTAAACTACCACGTAAAGGCACTGCTTTTTTAATACCCTTCTCGAATTTTATATTTCCGATTTGTAGTCTCAGAGATTAACTATCCGCCATGGAGCAGTAATTTATGGACGAACAATTTTTGGCGCCATCTTTAAATTACAGGAACAATGAAAAAAAAATTGTAATCTTTCTAATAATATAAAAAAAAGTTTGATTGCCATATATAATAGATAATATACAACAACATTGTTGAAAATGTGTCATTTTTTAGCATTCTAGACGGTATTAGTACTTTAAAAAATTTTAGAATTCTCAATTTTGAAGGTTTTTTTATCTCTTATTTTTATATTAAAAAAATTGTTTAAACAAATTAGATGGTTTATTTGAATAAGGCATATTTGTAATGTACGCAAAAAGTACATACAAATTAAAGAAGAAACGTCGAAATCCATAAACAAGAACCAGAGATACAGTTAACAGCTCCTTCCCCTTCATCGCTCCCGCAAGTTTCAAAGCCGGCTTCGAACTGAATGAAGAAAAAAATAACATTTTAAACAAGAGAACCGCAATTTTGTGACGCAACCCGTAACGACGCCAACTTGTGACGCTATTTCCGAGATGTTCGCCTCAGCAATTTACTGTAAAGAAAAAAGTAATACAACGCCAGTATAGAAGGTTCGCTTCAAAAAATGTATGGGTGATTTTTATTCTTTAATCAAAAATCGACTCTGTTTCGTTTTTGTCCGGCCACCCTGTATACAAAATTGTACAATATCCTATATTAATACCTCTTTATAATATTAAACGTCGTATCTAACCGGATCTTATGAATTATTTACGGTATAGTGTCTAATCCATCTATATAACGTAGATTAAAATTTTATATCTGTTTTACATATTTAGAGATAACATAAAATTTGGCAATGTCACGTTACGTTTTATATTATTAATACTTTTTTAATAATAATATTAGTACTTTATAATGAGAACCTAACTTAGCGCTTATCCGTTATTTATTAGCAGTCAATATTTACACTCCACGACTGTTACCTGTGACTTCAAATAGATCTGTTATTAGTGTAGCCAGCCACAATATATATATATATATATATATATATATATATATATATATATATATATATATATATATATATATATATATTTCTTTTGTTCCATTTTTCAATACAACTGCTCTTAAAATATCCTTTATAATGATTAACACTTAATAAACACGAAATTTTATATATTATAGGCGACTTCAAAGCAAAAATTTTGGAAAGTCGACGAGGTCAGACTGTAGGTCCTTATGGTCTAGGACAACCTAACGATCGAGGACAGAGATTGTATGAATTGTGTAAAGAAAACGATATGATCATTGCAAACACCTGATATAAACTACCTAAGCGAGTCCTCAAGAAATCAAATAGACTATATACTTGTAAATGAGCGCTTTCGAAATGCCGTCAAAAAGTCACTACACTTCCTGGGGCAGACATTGGATCTGATCATCAATCACTTGTAGCAGATATTAAACTAAGGTTAAAACATAAAACATAACATCAAAAAAGAATTTAACAATAGAATAAAAAACATCGGAGAACAACTAGAAGATCCAGAAGAACTATGGAGTGGATTTAAACACCAAGTTAACGAAATCTCCACAAACAATGATTATAGAAAAAACTTAAAAAAACAAATGGATGACAGACGACATCTTGAAATTAATGGAACAACGTCGACTGATAAAATCTAATGAAACAGAATATAGACACCTGCAGAGAAGAATAAAAAGGAGATCAAATTAACCAAAGAAAAATGGACGAGAGAAAAGTGCGACGAAATGGAGGATGTATTATCTAAACACGACTTATTTAATGTTTAAAGCACAACAAAACTAAAAGAAATGAGTAACATATTTAAAAAACGAGTTCCCTCTGTACTCGTTGACAATAATAACGAAATTATGAAATGAGCACGAAATAAGAAAAGAATGGGAACTGTATATATCGGAGTTGTTTGAAAATGACAGGAATAATATTGCTGAATTCTACCAAAACTGTACTGACGGACCAGAAATTATGAAATGCGAGGTAGAACACGCTATAAATAATGTTAAAATTAAAAAAGCTTGTAGTCCCAATTATACACCAACTGAGTTGCTGAAACTAATAGAGGATGATAACATAATGCGAGAAAATGCTCAGAATATCGATTAATTAGCCACACTCTTAAAATTTTCCTAAGAATACTTCACAACAGAATTACACGCAAATGCGAAGAAGATCTCGAAGATACCCAATTTGGTTTTAGAAATGCTATGGAAACCAGGGAGGCACTTTTTGCGCTTAACATCCTATGACAAAAATGCCGTGACCAAAAAAAAGATGTATTTGCATGTTTCGTGGACTTCGAAAATGCATGTAAAATTATTGCAAACACTGAAAAATATCGGAATAATAATAATCGTAAAAATTGGAAATAACTACACCGATGAAATCTCCATACAACGAGGAGTCAGACAAGGTTGCATTTTGTTATAATAACATTAAATTGCAATAACTCGGACCAGTTATTTAAAAAGGCACTTGAGAGACAATATGGAATAAAAATCAACGGGGAACTACTTAATGTGATTAGATATGCAGACGATACAGTAATTCTGTCAGATAATATTCAAGGTCTAAAAAATTCTGCTTTAAAATGGGCATTAAAATAAACTCAAACCAAAACCAAATTTTTAGTGTTTAGTCGTGACCCACATCCCGATGCAAATCTTCAATTAAACGGAGTCTAACTTGAGAAAGTTCACAAAATGACATATCTGGGAACTGTGATAAAGGACCAACTAGATCAAGACATAGAAATAAAATGTAGAATAGCAATGACTAAAACTACTTTTATGAAAATGAAGTCATGTCTTTGCAATAATTATCTCAGTTTAGAACTAAGACAAAGAATGGTTAAGTGCTATGTTTGGTCTGTACTTTTGTATAGTGCAGAAGTGTGGACGCTAAAAGTATCGATCATGAACAAAATTGAAGCATTGGAAATGTGGGTTCATGACGAATGCTGAAGTTACCTTGGAAAGCAAGGAAAACTAACGAAGAAGTACTAAGGAGCGTCAACAAAGATAGAAAACTGCTAAAGACTGTTAAACATCGAAAAATGTCTTATCTGGGACATATAGTAAGGGGAAAAGTCGATATAATATATTACAAATGATCCTTAAAGGCAAAATAGAGGGCCGTAGAGGTGTAGGAAGAAAACAAGTTTCTTGGTTAAAAAACATTCGTGAATGGATTCAGATATCAAATGCAGGACAATTATTCCATATTGCAGAAGATCGAGAAGCCTTCGCAATGGTGATCGCCAACGTCGGATAATTCTGATATGGCACGCGAAGAAGAAGAATGATTAACATATATTTCTCATAATGGACCCAATCTTTCTTTTCCGAATCGTTTAAAATATTACTTCGTCTTCACATATTGTTAAAGCGTAGCTATAATAGAACGTAGTAATTCAAAACTAAAATTAGATGTCTATACTTCAACCTGAGATATTGTCACGTGATATAGACGCCAGATTACGCATTGAGGTAATGGCTGAACAAGCTACTCGTACGGATATATTACAATTCCATATAAATAAACAGAAACCGTTAGTTTTCAATTAGTTAAAATTATTAGTTTTCACGAAAGTTAATCACCGCTTGATTTCAAAAAGATGTGATTTCCTATACTGTCATTTTGTTCCTATTTGAATCCACCTAGCTTAGATGACTATTGATCGAATCGTTTAAGTATTTATTTACTTTATTTGAACACTCTATATATTGCCCACAGTAAACATGCAACGACCTTTCCTGACATTTCCGGTCACGTGTGTTGATTTAACCACACACCAATTGAACCAGAAGACATGTTCTCCCATAACTAAAAGAGCTGTGGTGTAAAATACGGACTAGTGAGCAAAAGTTATAACTGGGTATTTGACAAGGCGAGTATTGTGCCATCGTAAAATATACATATATTAAAAGATTTATGTTGCCGTAATGTTGCAGTTATCATAAATCATTGTTAATAATAAGGCTTGGGATATCGGTGTAACTTGAATTTTTACAAAATATATATCTATAATAATAATGCGGTCGTGTGGGTTTTACAAAGTTGTCTTCGATTTTTTTGTATAAACAATATATATTGAAGTGCTTTTCTAATTGTAAATATAAATTATAAAGAAAACTGCATATTGAAAAAATTATTGATACTTACCCCAGGGAAATAAATAACATTCACCCGTGTTAAATACTTCGTAAAAGCCAAATATTTGACGAATTTTCCCGTTAATATATTAGTTCGGGGAAATAAGAAAAAAGTACCCCTGTTTGTGACACTGACCCAAAACGGTACCAAAACGGTACCAAAACTGATACCAAAAAACGGTAAATTTTCGCTTTTTTCCTCTATCAGCAAAAATTGGAAGCATTTGAAACAAATTTGAGAGTAAGAAACTTATAGGTCATACAAAAAACCGTCAAAATGGCCTTTTTTAAATGCTTTTATCCTCATTTTTATAACTTTTTTAAAAGTGAACTTAGAACCTTTATATTACATGGAATATTGTGACTTGTAGTGCTTAAAATACACACATAAAAATCGTCTAGGGGACAAAGTAATCAATAATGAATAATTTAATAATAATTTAACAATTTATTTGGAAAATATTGAAATTCAACAAATCTGGACACTGCTTAACGATATTGTGAATAACACTATAACCGGTTGTATACAGAGGGTTAAAAAATTTTTAAAAAATAATTAAATAAAGCCTCAATTAAAATTTAAAAATAAAGTCGTGGACTCTTGTTAGTAGAGTGTATGACCACCTCTGTTATTAATGACAGCTCAACATCCATCTGGCATACTTCTTATCAAATTGTCAATATCGTCTTGCTTAATTTGTGTCCATTGGTCTTGCATACAGTTTAGCAGCTCTTCCCTTGTGTAGAACACAATAGTAGTAGTAATAGTAGTGTTCTACACTAATCCTTGTTGTTGTACAGTTTTTTTTAGCAAATACCAAACGTGCTCGATGGGATTCAAGTCAGGGGATGGAGCAGGCTAGGGCTGAATATTGTTCTGCTCTAAAAAATTTCTCACGATTCTTGCAAGATGAGGACGTGCATCAGCACAAAATCTTCTCCGAAGTGTGCAGCATATGAACGAACAATAGGTTTAAGAATATGATCTTGATATTCATGTGCTGTTAAAAATCCTTCAATATGAAAGAGATCAGTTCGAAATCCTATTGAAACTCCAGCCCAAACCATCAAAGTTTTTCCTTGATATCTGTCAACTTCATAACGGGTTTACAAGCGAGATGTGCCAGGTGTTTGCCACACCCTCAAACTTTCTTGGATCGGGTTGTAAACCAAACTTGGATTCATCGGTGAAAAGAATATTTGCCCATTCTCGTTCTTGCCAAATTTGATATTTTTCGGCCCATTTTAATCTCCTTGTGCAGTTCCCACAAGATAATACTGGAATTCTTATGGGACGTCTAGTGTGAAAATTACCCTCATACAACCGATTCCTGACTGTTTGAGCATATACATTAATGCCATGAATGTATTGAAGCTCACTTCTTAGCTGGCTAGCAGTAACATTGGGTTAACAGTAACACATAATCCTTAATAACTGAAGAAGAAAAAACCTGTCATGTACCGATTGTGTTGCTCTTGTTGGACCAGTGTGTCTTTCTCTTACATCACCAGTTTCTTGAAAACGCTGCCATAATAGTCCTACAGTACTTTTGGTAAAATGCGCAGCCTCTGCCACATCGCAGATGTTCATATAACCCAAAAAGCTACCCCATCCTCCTCTAGCTCAAAACACACCCCGGAAATCCTAGATATCGGTCAAAAGGCAAACCGCAAGGAATTGATTGCTAATTTATTGCTGAAGTTTTACGCAAAGAAACAATTTATTGCTGCAACAGTTTCCGAGAAACAAAGGTTATAATCACTTTACGATATATCTAGCATAGCCATAGCTATATCTCAGTAATGAATAAGGCTACAGAGCCCATCTTAGCGGCATATTTTATTGGTAATTATAATTATTATTGATTGGTACATTGCTCAATCGCCAAAAACTACAATCATTAAGCCAAAAACGTTGAAACCCAAAAAGGAAACTGCTAGGCATTAACTGCTAATATATTGCTGAAGTTACTAATCCTGTTTTTACATACAGCTTATTCCGTTAAATAATGTTGAGAGTAAGGCCGCAGAGTAGCATTTAAACAAAAAGACTGTGACTACCACTCTGCATTCTAAGAAGAAATAAAGTAAATTGTACGCCACTAAGTCTTTAGATTCAACGACGAACTTCAAATTGTGTTAAAACCTGATGAGGGATATTGTTTGCAACACCAATAATGCAATATTTGATATGAAAGAATGCAGCTATAATAATTTAAAATGATAGTCTTTCTCAGACGACTATGTAGTTATTATTTTAAAAAATGTCTGATACAGACTTGATTGCTACAACAGGATTAGAGCAACCTTCGTGTATGAGGTCCCCTACCGGTTAAACGAAGCGAATTCTGTAAATCATGTCCACATATTGAATTATGTACAATGTAAGTGTGTGTGTGTAAATACGAAAGGCGCCATGTTCGTTACTAAAGCAGTGCCGCATTAGAAATCACTAAATTTTATGCATTTATACTAGACACAATTCAATATCCTATATATGTGAATAAATTTAAAAATTGGTTCGCAAATGTCGATTCACAAAACGATTTTTTTGGTTTTGTGACTAAAAGTAAGCTTTTTTTACATTGTGCATTATATAGTTGAATTCTGGTGAGACTTAGAACTCCATTATACAAGTAGAAAATGAACAAACAATGTAAAAATGTTTTGAAATTATAGAGGAATTTAATATACAATGTTATACACGATGGCCGCCAATTTTTAATGAAGCTCGTTACTGAAATCTTTTGAATTGACTCCATAATGTCTAATACGAGCCCTCACAGCTATATATTGAGACAAATTAAAATATATAACAAATTCAGATGTTTGACTATTAATTTATTATTATTTTTAAATAATCACAAAACGGTAATTAATATTTTTTATAAAACTCATATAAGCTAAGCTAATGTTTATAATAATCATTAAATATGTAAAAAAAAATAGTGAAAAGAAAATAGTAAGCTGCGAAAACAAGGCAAAAATGCCACCAATACAGAATATAATTAAGCATTATGAGAAAATAGGAAGTATCTTAGATAAAAAAGGTTAAAGCCAGGGTAGTTCAAAACTAGTTTCTGGTAGGAATAGGAGAATATTAGTATAAGTTTGCAAAAAAGTCGAAGAAATATTCAAGCTACAGCTAAATGGAATCATGAAACTGGATTAAGGTTGTCAAGGAAATGCTGGAAATGCTGAAAAAGTTTTATAAGGTTTAATTATAGGTAACAATTCAAAAGTGTACTTAGTACACGTAACAATTTAAAAGTGTAAAAAAATGAAATTTTCGTATTGGCAGCATTGGTCCCAAGATTGGTCCCGAGTATTTTAGTGATGAATCAAAAGTCGACGTATGTGTTGATGATTACCCCAAACGAGTTATTCGCACTAAGCATGAGTCTTTTGTCTTAATCTATGATAATGTCTTACAATCAAACTTTAGACTAGGTATATCTCAATATATCACTATACATATCTCAATCAGTAACATCAATATTCCACTGCAAAAATTTCAGACACAATCCAAGCAAATTATCATAAATGACATATGAACATTTCGTACCATGCTAGCTTGCATAAGTACTTTATATAACTTTTGGTAATTATATAGAATCTGTCTCTAATACCGTTCGCGTTTCTAGACCTCCTCCTCCTAAGTGCCTTCTCTGTTGAGGTTGGCGATCAATATGGCAAATTTCTCTCTATTCTGGGCTTGATGAATTAATTCATTTTCTTTTGTGTGGGTCCAATATCTGATGTTTCGTAGCCAAGATTTTTTCTTTCGTCCTGTGCCCCTTTTACCTTCAATCTTGCCTTCTAATATTACCTGGAGCTGCTCAAATTCCCTATGGCGCATTATGTGTCCTAGATATGACGTCTTTCTAATTTTGATAGTATTGACCAGATGAGGGCGTGTGTTCATTGCTCTCAGTACTTCTTCATTCGTAGTTCTGCTGGTCCAGCTTATTCTTAGCATTCGGCGGTACATACACATTTCAAATGAATTTAATTTGATGACATACTGTCATACTGTTTTAATGTCCAGGTCTCACAGCCATATAGTAATAGAGACCACACATAACACTTTAGTATTCTCAATCTTATTGAGACTGATTGGGATTACAGAGCATTTTACGCATATTCATGAAACCAGATCTTGCTATTTCAATGCGTCTTCTAATTTCTTTTGAGTGGTCTAGTTGACTATTTAGTTCTCTGCTCAGGTATATGAAGCTTTGGGAATTCTGAAGGGTGATACCATTTATTTGTATGTTAGGTGTAATTTGTTCATGGGGGTTTTTGTGGAATACCAGAATTTTGGTTCTGGAAAAGTTAATGTCCAAGCCCAGCCTGTGACTTTCTTCTGATAATATGTTCATCAATATTTTTAGTTGGTCTTCTGTTTCTGCTAATACTACGGTGTCATCGGCATATCTTATATTGTTAATGATGATTCCATTGGCTCTGGCACCTTCAGGGCGATCTTCAAGAGAAGCTTTAATTATATGTTCGGCATGTACATTAAATAATAGGGGGGATAAAATGCACCCTTTACCAATAGACTTGGTTTCTAGACCAATAATGTAATATGGCTGACTGGCTAGCTCGGCTCAGCTTTTTTCTCGTTTATTCACTGCACAATCTTCGTACAAACTGTTTTTGACTTCTACGATCTTCGCGATTTCGATTTCGCGTTCTCTGCTCAAAATATGGCCAATTGATTTCCATTTTTTTTTCTTGATTTTAGGGAGATTCTAGATTATAGTTATTATTATATATTATATTATAGAAATTGAAACGTCAATAAACATACTTTAACCTTCAATTGTGGCTCATTCCCATTTAAATAGTAATTACTTTAGTAGATATGTTGGCTTACTTTGTTATTTCCCATATTTCTATATTGGTTATTCTGTTGAGCCCGTATATATTCAGGACCTTTCTTAAAGATCTATTCACGAAGGTATGTAATTTTCTTGTTGGAATTGGATGTTTTTAAATTTTTGATGTTTCTCATATTATTATATTATAATGTTTGTCAAATTTTATTTAATGCATTGAAAGAATGTAGTGCCTTTGTTATTTTCATCTCTATACCATTCTTTTACTGCCTTTCCATTATTTTATCATTTTGATATTTTTGGGTTTTTAGGATTTTGGGTTTTCCTGCGTTTATGCTAATACCAATTATGTCAGAGTATTATGTCAGTCTATTAAGTTTTGTTTGCATGTGGATTCAGTGTACAGTTAGCAGGCCGATATCGCGGGACATTACAGGTCCTAATAATTGGTTTTGTAGGTTCCATCCAATGGTAGACAGTATAACAAAGCCCAAATTTTAATGTTTTTCATTGCACAAATTATTAAAAAAAAACTATAAACAGTATAAAAATCTCAAAGATTTTAGGGATAATATTCGAAATTGGCAAAAGGAAAATTTGACAAAAAAAACAAAATTGTCTTAATTATAGGAAATCTAAGCAAAACATTCTAAATGTATGTAAAGGAACTAATATTTTATGATGTGATTGCGTTATATTGTGAAACTATTTCTAGCAACATTTTTTTTGCCAGCTACGACTCTCCTAAATACGAACCTGCTCATCCAACCTACAGCCACAGACAAGTGAACATCACTGGACGGTCGCGTTTCATTTGTTATTCGACTTCCAAGGTTTTTCTTCAAAGTAATTATAGACTAGGCCAGATGCCAATGGGTATTTCTCAACATTTTACCTCTTCTATTTAGTCGTAGGAGAACTATTCACGAACGGGCCGAGGTTTTGTGGTTGGTTTTAGAGTTTTGTATGTGTGTGAAAGGTAGTCAGTCGGTGGAATATTATTTAGGTGCAGCAGTTTTTTATAGGCACGATCAAATAAATATTATGTATAACTTACTTAGTGGCTATACAATTAAAAAAATTATAATGTACTAACGTAATACAAGATTCGTAAAAATCAATGGGGTCGGAACATTATATACATTAGAAATAAACTTAATATTCAATACAATAATATAATTAGGATATTAGACGTAGCGACGATTCTCTCTCATTTCTAATCCATAAACAATAAACTTGGAGGTTCTCATTTTCATTCTCGCTTCATTCCGCATTCGTTTAAAATCATTTGAAGCAGCGGTGTTCTACTTTGTTGTTTATTGAATGTTTTCTGAGTTGACCTGAACCCTTTTACCCAGTTTCGCATCAAAAATGTAAAACTAATACACGGAAGTGTTCCCTAGATTAACACCTAGCAAGATGGAACGGGAGGACTAATTGCCGTCAAACTAAGGAGGCCGTCGGTTCGGTCTTGGAGGAAACCAACTAACTGCTTTGAGTAGAGATGGAATTCAGGACGAGGACAGGTCCTCACAGGTCACGCAAACCTCGCGAAACACCAAAACATATGTGGGCTCAGCCAATCAGCAATGTTCCCAGGTGTGGGGAGAGGGAAGAGACAACCGAACACTTTGTGGGCGACCGTCCAGCCTTTGCTAACGCTAAGCAGCAATGGTTCCAATCATCAAATATCCCTCAAAGAGGTAGTGACGGAGAGCAAACTTGAGGGGCTTGCCGGTTTCATCAAGCAGATGCGGTGGCAACACCAAATAGGGATAATTCTTTCTAAACCTCACTAGGACGAAACTGATAGGGCAAGGATAATGGGTCCAATACATGCGTTCAGCCGTTAAATGGCAGTACTTAGGAAAAAAAACCAATAACAACCGTTGACCGTCATTTTCCTAGAATTCTCATAAGGATTTATTTGTGAGAGTTGTTCTGTTGTGTTAATGCTAGATGTCCTATACCTATACACTCAATCTTCCTATTTTTATGAGATATAACGTCTTTTAGACCTAATATACATTTATGTGTATTATATATTTCATAGTTGTACCTCCTCATCCATATATCATTTTTACAGTTGCAATCTAATATTCCTCCCATGATCCTTCATTCCAAGATGGTTTTAGTCTTCTGCTTAGGTGGGGATCTTTAACATGCTCAACCCTATTCAGAACTTCTTCATTGTCTTGACTGCATGTCCATTCTGGTACTTACCTATTTTAAGTAGGTATTTTAATTCTTTTTGTTTGGATTCGTTTCTTGTATTATTCAGTGTTTTATGGAATTTTATTGTTTGGTTTTGTTTGTCTTTTTGAAGACTTAAGTTCTTCCAGTATACGGTTCGATTTTTTCTTCTACGCAAGTACTTTTCTTTCCTTAGGTCTTTATATGTGTGTTTTTTCACTGATTCAATTTTGCTGCATAAATTTACCTACATCACTATTTTTATGGTAATATCCTCATACTAAGCATCGAACCAGCCTTTGCTTGGTGGATGTTTTTCTGGTTCTAGGAAGTAACATGCTGCTTCTTAAATATTTTTCAGATACTACTTACGGAATTCAATGATTTTTTGTCTTATTTTAGAAAACTATAAAATACGCAGTGACACGTCACAAAAGAAATTATTTTTTTATTTTTTTTTAACTGAACTGCTTGTTCTCTTTTTTTTCGATTTGGTCATCCAAGGAGTATTATTTTCTAAAGTTTATTTCTATTCTTGTCTCCAATTCTACAAGTAGGTTAATCATGAAAATCTATATTAGACTGTGAAGGCAATAATTAGATGGCTAGTAAATTTTTAAATATAAATATTTAAAAGTAACTTAATTTTATTATTATGTACTCTACTTAATCTTGTAGATAATGTATAATTTTCATACTTACGTTGTTGTAATTACCGGTTTTATCACATGATTTTTTTAATAATTTTTTAATATTTTTACAATCGTTTTTATGGCAACTTGGCACCTTGTAACCAATAACTTTTTTAATATACTGTACAAGGTTGACGTTGTTGTACAAAATATATACCACTCACTTAGAATAAGAAGGGCAAGGAACAACAATCCGTTTGTAATTTCTGTAAAGATTCGTGAAGTAAGGGTTGGGCATTACAAGACTCCATCTTGATATTTGGAAATATTAATTGTATTTTGTAAAAATGCTAAAACAGTTCAATTTAAAAAGGAAATATTTTAACGATATAAATATCTGTTATTTATCAACCCCCTTCCTTCAAATATAACAAACTTTTAATTTTAAATAGGGAATAGATCATGTATGACACATCAGTAGACATATATTTTGCTGGATACTTAAGTTATCCATGATTTTTTTTCATATTAACTCTATTCCTGTAAAAAAGTATCAGTTTATTGAAAGTGTTACTTACTCCTCTTAAAAACCTATGGTCATTTGAAATACCATATTTAACTTAATCTCGGGTATGCAAAACTGATGGTCATTGGAAATACCATATTCGATGTCTTTTTTAGTGAAAGCATCAACATATTCATTATGCGTTAGTCTTATTTGAGCCCATAAAAAATTTACTCTTCTTTGATTTTTATGAATTTCAAAAAGGATTTTCTCAATTATAATTGGTTTCAAATGAGTGTAGAGTAATAAATCATGAAGTGTCATAAAATTTGCCTGAATTTCGGTGTCGTCATGGGCGTAGGCAAATGGACGGATGTCAACTTCGTCGTCAAAAATTGATGTACCTCAAAATATCATATTTTGGATATTTTGTGATAACCAATTTTATTTAATTTTTCGATTAACTTATTCTTCAAACTCGTATTCCATTATATGGTCATTAAAGCTAATTACATTTTTATTTATAAAAACAAATTCACTTCCTTACTGAACGAATAAAAGCATTAGAAGAAACTGATAAGGGTATGACGTATGACGCACCTCCTAATATTACTAAGAACTAAAATAAATCAACATGAAGACTAATAACGCGTAATGAGGTTTTACTTACACTTTCATTATAATCCCTCTTTTATTTTATTATTATCATTCGACATTCGACATTCGAGTTAGTAATTGTTACTACACCAATTAAACGTACAGTAATATTGTGATATAGAAATAGTGAAAAAGTTATAAAATGGCGACATTTACTCCAAAGAAAAGAGGTGTAAAAAATTTTCCGCTATCTGTTAGTGAAAAAGTTATAATTTTAAATGTATATGATTGCATAAAACACGATCACCCTAGTTTGTCTGTGCAAGAAAGTGTTGAGCGATGTGCCCGAATGACTGGAATTGGACAGTCCACGATTTTTAAATTATTGCGAGAAAGAAAGATATCAGGCCAGTTAAGTCCATGCAAGAGAAAATCAGGAAGACCAATAAAAATCTTAGGTGAAGACACCAAACGTGACATTCGAAGAAAAGTTCATTCGTTTTATTTTAAAAAGGAAATACCCACCCTTGACAAAATACTAATGGAGATAAGCCAAGATAACGATATTCCTTTGATATCCAGAAAACTTTTATGGAAAACTTTAAAAAGTATGAATTTTTCCTGGGAAAAGCACAATCGAAAGGCACTATTACTGGAAAGTGATGAAATCATTTGCTGGAGACGAAAATATTTGAGAACTATAAAACAGTACCGCAGAGAGCACAAGAAAATTTTTTATCTTGATGAGACGTGGATAAACGAAGGTTATATAGTCCAAAAAATGTGGCAAGATAAAAATGTAACAAGTGCTCGCCAAGCTTTCATAGAAGGCCTTTCGACGGGTATTAAAGTGCCTTCGGGAAAAGGGAAGAGGCTTATAATTGCTCACATTGGAAGCGAAGAAGGATTTTTAAAAGAAGGTTTGTTAAGCTTTGAGTCGTGTCGGACGGGAGATTATCATGAGGACATGAATTCGGATGTCTTCGAAGACTACTTCGGGGAAATGTTAAAATTTCTTCCAGCTGATTCGGTCGTGGTTATGGATAATGCAAGCTACCATTCAAGGCGCATAGAGAAGGTACCAACTTCAGCTTGGAGAAAGCAAGAAATTATTAACTGGCTGTCAAATAAAGGTATTCAGTTTGAGACGAATTCAATAAAGAAGGAACTACTAGCCGTAGTAAAACAACATAAATCTCGCTTCATAAAATATGCCGTAGAAGATGTAGCAGAAAAGTATAAAGTAACTGTGCTACGCCTACCGCCATATCATTGCGAATTAAATCCCATAGAACTTATATGGGCACAAGTTAAAGGATATGTTGCAAGGCACAATACCACATTTAAAATGAAAGATGTCAAGGTATTGTTTGATCAAGCCATTATGGAAATCACATCAGAAAACTGGCAAAAAGGAATCCAGCATGTTTTAAAAGAGGAAGATAAAATGTGGGAACTGGACAACTTGGTCGATCAGGTGGTTGACCCTATAATTATAACACCAGGGGATGATGACAGTTCTTCGGATGAAGACTATAGTGATGTAGAATTGTAATAACGTATCCAGTAAAGTTTTTGTAGTTTTTGTGAATAAATTGATTTAAACTCCCCACAAGTGTTTCAATATGTAAAGTTCATTCGTGTGTGTTTGTGAGTATTTCCCGATTTCGGTTCGTATATATTTTATTGTTACATTTTATATTTTTTTAATAACACTGTTCTGCTGTATTACATTTTTATTTCCTTTAATATGATTTTTAAGAATGCATATTCTTTTGTCAATTAACCCACTAGCGCGCCTCTGGCTCAGTGTTTATCTGTCGATAACAATGGACTAATCCCTTAAAACAGGGTGATACCTACCTGCTCTTTATGAAACGACAGAATTTTGCAATCCGGACGGAATTTATTGACGGATTACCCTGTAGCGCTTTTGAATACTTCATGAGATTTTATTACTCTACACTCATTAGAAATAGATTATAGTAGGATATAATTATTTGAGGAGGAGGATATTAGCGAAACGCAGTTCTGGTTCCGAAATGGAATGGATACTCGAAAAGGACTATTTGCCATCAACATATTGATTCAGCGATGTCTGACTATTGTGCTTTGTTGACTACGAAAAAACTTTTGATAAAGTAAGACATGAAAAACTAATATCAATACTTATGAACAAGCGCATTGACAGTAAAATTATAAATATAGTGCAAACATTATATTGGAACCAAAGTTCTATAGTTCAAATTGATGGGCAACACTCAGAAGAAATGAAGATCTGTAGATGAGTTAGACAGGGATATGTTTTATCGCCACTTTTGTTTAACTTATATTCTGAAGAAATTTTACACGCTCAATAATATCAAAGCAGGAGTTACCGTTAACAAAAAATTAATTAACAACTTACGATATGCAGAGGGCACTGTGATCATAGCAACGAGTATAGAAGATCTACAACATCTTATCGAAAGCTTAAGTATGAATAGTGCTGAGATGGTAATTATTATAAACGCTAAAAAAACGAAGTACATGCTAATTACAAAAAGACCACAAAATATACATCACCTATTGACAATCAATGGTAACGTGATAGAACAAGTAGAAAAATATCAGTACTTAAGAACTTTGATCAATGAAACAAATGATCATACTGCAGAAATAAACAGGCGAATAGATCAGCATTTATACGAATGAAGCCACTCCTAACGTGCAAAAATCTAAATTTGGAGATCAGACTACGTACCATTCGCTGTTATATATTTTCAATATTATTATATGGAGCTGAGACTTGGCATTAAAAAATGCAGTTTAAAAAGAATCAAGGCTTTCGAACTCTGGTTATACCGCAGAGTATTAAAAATATCATGGACTGATAGAATTACAAATAAAGAAGTACTGGAGAGGGTTGGTAAAGAAACAGAACTAATCACCACTATACAAACCAGAACTGGAATACCTAGGCTACGTGATGGGGGACCAAAATATGAAATTTTGAGACTTGGCGAGAAGATCTGTTGTCCGAAGGCAGAACTCATGGTTGAAGAATTTACGTAATTGGTATCAATGCAGATCGATTGATTTGTTTACGGCAGCAAGTTCAAAAATAAAAACAGCCGTTATGATTGCTAACCTCCGTATGGAGACGGCACTCTAAGAAGAATTATTTGAATTGTTATTTGGGAAAATCCATAGTTTGAATAGCAAAAAGAACAGAAAGTGAGTCAGAAATAATTGTTGGAGATGTATCCAGATTCTTTAAAATATTGTAGTGCCTCATAAATTCGCACTGAAGACAGAAAAATGGCTTTTTTTCTGTCTTAATAGCAGTTATATAAAAGGCATATCCAGTGGCAACTAACACCTTAGATGCATCTGTATATATATTTATACCAATTCTCTAAGAATGTTCTCAAGATGTTAAGAGCTAATACCAATGTTTTCATGGTAACTTGGTTTTATTAATTTAACTTTAAGTATGTAAAAAATAATGAAAATCTTTCAAGTCAAAGCTGTCAACTAAGTTACAATTATAATTTTGAAAGACTTCGAAAAACCTCATAAAGTGGAGGTGAGTTTTTGATCTTCCAGTATTTATTGGTTAACTGCAACATTCAGCTTGATTATTGCAGTTAAGACTGATTGTCAGGGCATTGTCAACCAAGGATTAGAACTACTACCGGAAATCACAATAGTCGAAATAAAACTAGCCCTTACAAAAACTAAGAATAACAAATCTCCAGGCGAAGATTGTGTAGTTACTGATGCAATAAAAATGGGAGGCACTTGCTTAAAAAAATAAAAAACCTTAACATGTGCCTTTTGGACAGTAATATACCCGGCAAATGGCAAAATGCTGAGGTAATTCTATTGTACAAAAAAGGAGATCCCCATAAATTAGAAAACTATAGACCTGTAAGTCTTCTTAGTCACCTATACAAACTCCTTACAAGAATAGTAACGAATCGTCTTAAAAAAAAACTTGATTTCTACCAGCCAATAGAGCAAGCGGGATTTCGTACCGGATTTGGACCAAATGATCACCTACAGAGCATTAAAACGGCAATAGAAAAGACTATCGAATATAATAGAATCGACCACTCGTTCTAGCTTTTGTAGATTTCCATAAAGCCTTTGACACGGTAGAACTTGACAAAATCCTGGAAGCACTACAAACATGCAGCATTGACTACCGATATGCAAGGTTAATTTACAATACATACAAAAACGCAACTATGTCGGTGAAACTACATAAAAACACGGATCATATTACAATCGGCAGAGGAATCCGACATTGTGATACCTTATCGCTTAAACAGTTAATCGCAGTACTAGAATATGCTTGTAAAAAACTTAACTGGGAAGAGAAAGGCCTGAACATTGACGGTAGAAGATTGACAAATTTGAAATTCGCAGACAACATAGTTTTGTTCTCGGACAACCTCAAGGAGATATATACAATGCTACATGAACTTCAGTTAGTGTATGCCAGTGTGGGTCTTAAAATAAACATCCCCAAAAAAAAAATTCATGACAAACCTAGTACCTAGCGGAAATATCAATATTGGAGACAACGAAGTAGAGAGAGAGAAGAGAACAGAATTATCGTAAGTTTAGGCCTGTGAGTAGAGAAGAAAATCATCAACATATTGTATTATTTGAACTCTAAAAATGTTAGTGGGAACTTTATACAAATTCTCATTATACATATTAAACAACAAGGAGTCTTGATAAAGGATTATCCGTTATCCGAGACATTAAAACTAGAAAAAAAGCTGTCAAATAATTTCAGTAGAATCAACTGCCACAGTAGACACAAAGAGTTGCAATTTATTTAAAAAATTCTAGGTTTAGTTTTTCCGTAAGAATGGTAAAGTCTTGACGATGATAACATGACCACAATACTAAATGAAGCTGTGAACAAGTAAAAAATGCAGGGATGACTAATACGCTTGATAAAGCTGGCAGTGGTTTAGGTTTTGTCCATTATAAAAATGAAAACATCGTTCATATGAAACAAAAATATGGCTGAAAGTGGGAGATACTTATATGCCAACTCTCCTTTATATGGCCTAGTAATAAATTCACCTGAACGTCAATCTAGACGACAATAAAACAATATTTAATATAGCTCAAGGACAAAATATACAAGGAGTCTTGATAAAAGATTATTCGGGATATTAATGTACACTTTAAAACTAAAAAAAAAATGCATCAAGCAGTTTTAGTAGAATTAATCTGCAATCTCAACAGCAGACACAACTGAGTTGTAATTTATTTAAAAAATATATAATATATAAAAATATATATAAGTTTATACCTCCAAGTGGACAGAAAGTAATGAACAAAAATGAGATGAATAATAACTGCAAATAACCATTTTCGTGTCTACTAAAGTTACCGCTGTATAAAATTGATAATCTTTTCCTAATCCTGTACTATACATTTCTATCCGCCACTTGACATATAACTTTAAAATAAGACAATACAAAGGGACCTATTATAAAATGGTAGAAGCAGTAATAAGGCAATTTGAAAAATGTATAAAGTTTAAGTGGTTGCAGAAAACAGGGTCCCGTTTTTATTATGAAATGTCCCCCTTAAAAGAAACTTTTAATGATCATTCTGAACTATTTCATCTGAAAAAAGTGAAGAATATATTAGCATCTATGAAAACACGAGGGTCCTTCAGGACATGTACTATTTCATTATTTGATACAAGATAATTTGAAAAAGATTTATTCAAAATGAGTACTTACAACAGACATTAACACCAGTGTATGAGAAGACAGAAGCAACTGAACAATCTCAGTCATTAGTTGAGATAATCCAGAACTTTAGTGATATAAACATATCTAACGTTAAAAAGAAGAACTAGGTATAAAAAAATAAAAGATGATTTTGTACTTAGAAATTTTATGGAAAAAAACGTTCTAATAACTTGATGGCTCAAGAGCTTCGAATCAGAATGTTTGAAATGTAAAGTAGATGCTGATTAAGACAAAATTATGATTGTACGTTTGTTCCTTGATGGAATAGCAAAAGAATGGTTTGAATCAAAAATAATATCATTAGGCTTAGGTAATAGTTTTGAGGTCGGGAAAATTAATTTTTTTGATGGTTTTTGTGAAACACATTGGCATAAACGTAGGGAAGCGTATTCTTTTAGGTATATAAGTGGTAGTCTTGTTGATTATGCATTTCGTAAAGAAAATTTATTATTAAATGTGAAAAATGACTTTTCTATCGATTTACTAATTGGTTTAATTGTGACACGACATGCCAAATTATAACAAGACAATATTAATAGAGCTGAAGTTATAACAACACAAAACTAATACGTGATTTACGAAAACTAGACAGTTTTGTTATAAAAAAGAATAAATCACAGACAAAACCGGTTTTTGACCAAATATCTACCAAATCAAATACTTGATCATTAAAAGAAAAGAAACCTTGTCAATATTGTGATAAAAAAGGATATCCTGGACGATTTCTCCAGAAGTAATATGCGGTTTAAAACAAAAAGATAGAAAAACAACACAAGAAGACAAATCGAATAATATTAAATATGTTAATTGCTAAAATACAGGACACGTTAAATGAAACAGTAACTGAAAAAAAAACTAAATTTGCTGCCATTGATCAAATTAAAAGTATTCCTAAATAATAGAGAATTTTGTAGATAGATGTAAAACGATGAATAGCAGAATAAATTTTACAGGAAAATTACTATGTGCAACAATGAAAATTAATAAAATTGAGAAAAATAATCTTTTTATAGTTAATGATGAATATTTCGACTATGATATTCTACTTGGATTAGATTCTATTTTGGATTTTCAAATGAAACAAAATTTTGATTTAGAAGTTTATCAAAGATTGGATCCAAATATTGAAGAAAAGTTTAATAATATAATAATAATATTAATATTACAGAATACTCAATAAACTTTAATGGGGGAATTCCCACAGCGCTTTTCGAAGCAAACTTAAAACATTTATTGCTAGATCAGAGAAATATTATTAGATAAATATGACAATATTTTTGATATTAAGTACTTTATATTTGATATAATATACTACTTTAGACATAAATTCTGCTTTTCGGAGTATTCCAGTTCGGATAAAAGATAAATATAAGACAGCCTTCGTTACACAAAATGGTCATTGGCAACGGAAATGCTAATTTTTGGGCTTAAAACATTCCCAGCAATATTTCAGAGAATTTTAAGTAATATTATCAGAAAACATCATTTAAATTCGTTTTGTATAAACTAAGTACATAGATGACATTTTAATATTTTCATTATCATTTGAAGAATACTTCTTATATCATATAGAAACACGCATGGAAGCAATTCTCAAAGAGGGATTTAGGCTAAAACTTCCAAAATGTTATTCTGCAAGAGAAGAGGTAAAATATTTGGAACATATTGTGGGAAACAATACAGTTCGTCTATTACATAACAATTTAATACCAATTAGAGATTTTTCAGCACCGGACACGAGAATACTACAATTTTTGAGAAAAGTAATTTCTTACCACAAATATATAAAAGATTCAGCTAGGTTATTAGAGCCATTACATAATTTACTTCAAAATGAAATATTAAATTTCACTGGTCCTTAAGCTGCCAAACAGCTTTTGATAGGGTAAAGAATATCCTCTGCTCAGTACCTATTCTAGGTATTTTTGAGCCAAATGCTCCTACAACTATATATAAACAGATGCTAGTATTTTAGGACTTGTGCAGTTCTGAAACAAAAACAAAGAGATGCAAAAATGAAACCAGTAGCTTACTTTTCAAAAAAATTGAACAAATATCAAAAGAACAAAAAAGTCATATTTTTAGAATGCCTTGCAAATGAAGAAGCAATAAAATTTTGGCAATACTGGCTAATAGGACGAAAATTTGTAGTTATTACTGATTATAAGAACCTTGAGGCCAGAGAACTTCGTACAAGACCAGATGAAAAATTAGGAAAAATGACACATTTCCTATCACAATTTGAATTCGACATTAAATATGAACCTGGAAAAGAAAATGTACAAGCCGACTGCCATTCTTACGAAAAGTACTTAAACCTTTCACCAAAAAAGAACAAGACCAAAACAATAATCGACAAATGATTGATAAATTGAGGGGAACAATTTGTTAACCAAGATATATTTAATAAATTAAGGAAGGATGAAAAAAAAAAATTATCCAAAGAGTTTGGAATAGAGTAACAAAAATTCACAAATTTTGTGGTCATGGCTGTTAAATCTGCCTTGTGATAAACCATAAATTGTAATGGTTTATCATACCTCTTTGGTAGAAGGATGTAAAAAAATAGACCTATGTTTATTTTAATAGTCTTTGGCAGACATGTTTATTGTTCCACGATATAATTTGATGTTTATTGATTTTGTTGTATATGTATATGTATATATGTATATGTTTATAATATCTGTAGATCATAATATTGCCTAAGTAATTCAATTCGATTACATATTCTATTATTTCGTTAATCTTTCATTTTACAGTCTGGTTTCCTATAAAGGCCTTCACTTTTATTTTGTTTGATATTTTCGTGTTCTATTTGTTGCCTCTCAACTCAAGTAGAGGTATATCAAACTACTAGCAATAATGATTTAACAAATAATAAACGTTTATGTCAAAACAGCTTACAACACCATAAAAATACAATATAGGGACCCAGAAATTGGAGAGATACGTGATTAAAATGCTTGTTATTAAGACTGTAGATCCGATAATTTCCTAAGTTCAAAATTGGGCATCACAAATTTTCATTCATCGGAAAAAATATATTTATCATAGTGGCAAATTTTTGAATTTTAGATTTGCTAAAATTGTTTTAATAAGATTAAAGGCCAAATTTGTGCTTTTAAATCTAGAACAAGCAAGAAAATTAGTAGAATAGATTAGAATAAAAAATAATCAAGGTAAACTGCTTAGAAAGCACAATGAAGAAGATAACATAAGTGAAAAATATATATAGAAAAAGACTACAGAAAGGTTCTAAATTGATATTTAAAGTAAATCGAAAAATGGAGGCATAATGATAACAGATGCAGGAAAAATATAACATAAAGGATGCTAACACCGCAAATAAATAAAATGAAAGCAGGAGATCTCAAAAAAGACTAAATATTATTATTAAGAATAATAATAGCATGTATATGCACCAGAAAAAGAGGGTTTCTATGATGATTTGCAAAGTTCGATAACACTTCGCAAAATGATAACCTCTTACTTTAAGAATGGAAGTTGATTTCTATGATGGAATCACCCTCGAATAACCTCTATTATGTGCTAGGCAGAAGATGCGGTACTTATTGCAGATAAAGATAATCGCGCTTCCTATATCAATTTAATTTAACAGCAATAATATTTAAGATAATAGTACTTATCAGAAGGCCAAAAAAGAGATGAAGTCATAACCTGGAAAGAACCATAGAACAAGTACAGCAAACAACCATAGAACAAGTAACAAAATACATATACGATTGGAGCGAGTTACAACGCTGAGTGGTAAGTCAAGCCAAGGATATATCAAGGAGGATAAGACTAGCTTGTACAGCGTTTGGTGGACTCTCTTATATACTGAAGAATAAGAAACACAATAGTTATGAATTGGAGGCCGTGGAACTACAAACGATAAAAGAAGAAGACCACAAGTGGATGCAAATAGCCTAGGATAGAACAACGGATGAAGGATGAAGAGACCTATGTCCAAATACGGATCTTCTTGGCTGATTAGATACGAAATGGATATAATATCGGCACTAAGTAATATTACAAATTATATAATATATTTTAATATAAAATATATCAAAACTAAAGAAAACTGTGCTAAACAGACATTATTTAGTTTTTAAAATTCACAAAGCAATATTTTTGTGATAAGGATATGTGATAGGCAAACAAACTTAATGATAGACTGACTACTTACTAATAGTGAGCCTAAAGTAATAGATTTTAGAAAGCAAACAATTTTATGATACTGGTTCGTACTGAATACAAGAGTTAATGATAAAATCCCTGATAGTATTGAGGGTTATTTTATATGTTATTTATACTTAATTAAGTATGTATACATACTACACAATGTATGCTATATTTTTTTATAGTAAAACATACCTTTTCTGGTTTACCATATTAGTAAATCACCACAAAGTACTTACATATAATTTATTATGATTTGAATATAGTAAAATATTTACACTGTGAACTAACCTGTTTTCTTTTGATAATGGGTTCAACAACCGGAGGAGGAAATCCGATACTGCCCTCGTATCGCTGCCACATCTCGTTCAAAATTTTCACAAACTGGTCATAATGTTCTTCTATATGTTCCTTGGGCACATGTAAATAACTTCTCCAATTACTTGAATCAAAACCCCAATGCACAGTCCTATTCTCTAAGTTTCTATGCACGTGACACACGAACTGTTGTGGAGAGAATCCCGCTTGACAGTCACCACATTCGATACACTTCGCATTTTTGTTTGTGTACAACTCTGGATAGCACAACCCACTGGCTCTACCAAAACACTCGTGGTAAATAGGGATAGAAAGCGAACCTTTGCGAGGCCTGAGTTCCGTGGTCACTTGTCCATACAACAAGGCACTACACAACCTTTCCGCGTCCGTTTTGGTGATTAACCCACAACTGGGAGCACCACTTGGAAGAATACCTTGGTTTTTAAGCACGTTGAGCTGCTCTGGAGTACACCTGGAGCAATAAATTTGCAACTGGTCACACTCTTGATTAATTTGTTGCAAGCTAAAATCACGAAGAACCGAATTTAACACTTGTGGTAAACAAAGTCGTTTTTCACCTCCTACTACAAAACACGAGATAGATTCACCTTCAAGGATCGTTTCTGTACGTTCACTACAAGATGTATCAGGGATGGTAAGGATAGGTACCTGTTGAACTGGAAACGGTGCTGGTACAAATTCTTCTTCGTTGATTTCTGGGGAGTGAATCTCATGTTTAACAGTAACTAATGAAAGTCCTGGGCCTTGAAGGCTCTTGGTAGCGCTGTGCTGGTAGTTCTTCAGGACACTTTTGAGATGCGGGGTCACTTCCATATTTAAACTAACGATTCAATGCACCACACACTCATACATCATCGTAAATTAGTAGGTTAATCATATCAACGGGACCCGATTCGTCTGCACTGTTTTCATTAATTAAAAGTTGTTCTCAATTTATATCACTGTCACTCACGGAAGAGCAGTAAACTAAAGACGGCAGGTAGCATTATGTAACCAAGGTGAATTTAGCACTGATTTAGTTTAGCACAAAGTCGCCCGTCCACAAAACTGTTTACCGTTCTCCTTCTCTTTCTCTCTCTCACTCAATTTCATAGCGCCGACGAACACTCTCCGACCAAGACTCATGTCTGACTGTGACCAGTGACCGGTAATAATCGTCTCCGACACTCTGTTTTGCAGACTGTTGCAAAGCGCAAGCGCCTAGGCACTCTCCTGGCACTTTTTCACCATTTTATTAGAATTGAATCATTTAAAAACAAACAAACCAATACACAATTCTTTTAAATTGCACTACATATTTAAAATTCATGACATATAACCAAACTTTCCTTGAATTTATCGAAATCATAGCGATTTTCGGCAATCGAGAGACAACCATAACGCAGACGAATTGCAATTAAAGGTGTATCGTTATTTTCGAGGCGGAGCGAACCGCGTGTTCAAAATAACATGAAAATTCACATTAAGTTAATTTGATAAAATTCGGTCGTTAAAAACTAATAAAAGAATTCAATAACTATATTTATATACCTTATTAGCAATTTATTTTTACAAATTAGTAAAAACATTAAAATGAGCAGTATTTATCAAAAAGAAATAAACAGAAAATCATTATTTTTTTAAATCGTAAAGCAAAAAGATACACTTACGTGCATAGTAGTCGGCCCAATTCACAATTTTTAATTTTATTGTTATTTTTATTATCCCCGCAGTTCCAATGTCTAATCTGAATAATCTCATGAAAAATTCAGGCATACTTGGCGTTGGACCGAGGTACGTTTTCGATCATTAGCAGGCCTTAGTGAATGTCAGGTTTTTTTCTTAACGTGTTCTTACTGCTCACTCACGCCTGGTGTTTGGACCTCAGAAGTTTCTCTAGTAATTTTCATCGGCTCACCCATTTTCAACTAAAACAATAATTTGGAAATCTTTTCCGGTATAATATGGATTGTACTAATAACCTTTTATGGTGATTAAATTATAAAATTTTAATTATACTTACATGAAATATTACACGGCTAATACTTTCAATATATTAAACATTTGTTTATAGGTACTAGGGGCAATTCCTACATAGAGGCGTTTCTTGTGCTTTCACGTTACTCGGTTATGATACACGCTAGTGTATTTAAAAATAATATTCCTTCACTAAGACATTTCGCGTCTTTCTAGTACTGTTTACTTTAGAATTACAAAGTTCTTTGGTCATATCCATAACGCGACCAATGGAGAAGTATCATTGATCAGATTATCCGAGCTGCTGAAGCTCAATGATGAACTACAACACATCTGCCAAGATTGTAATGATTATGACGATGAAGACGTTTCGCGTATATCTATACTGTCTTTCTGTAAAAAATCAGATTTATACGATACTTACTATACTATATTGTTAAGATCGTTAAAAAACTAAACATCAGAAAATTCTGTCAGGAAGAACAAATTATAAATACGATTTACGTACCGCTTTCACGACAACGAAGCCGAATATACTTTTTTTAGTAACAAGGAAATTTATGAGCTATTCTTAACTTCCACAAGGAATCTACGTTCCTGTATTTGGCTGTATACCATATATTAAAAAATTAATTAAAATCCTTTGTAAAAGGTATATATTTAAAAACCCAAACGGGCTGTGTTAGACAAAACGTTTTCGGAATACATCATTCCATCATCGGTGTCCTAGAAAATATGTAACCACTTAATTAAAAAGAACATGAAGTTCAAATTTTGACCAAGGTTAAAGAAAAGTGTGGTTAATACTTACTAGGAGTACATGAATGTAGCCACTAAATATATGGGTAAAAAGCCGTTAACAAATAATTAGTTACATTTGTTCGACATTATATCTTATAAATACTTATGATGTTAAAGTTACCGTTGGATTAAGTAACATGGCGACATATGACTCCACGTTGAAGTTGCAAGTCCTGAGACGGTGTGTCTACGAGGACTTTATGGAAGCAACTGATTGAAATGACAATGTTGACAAGTTAGGACGGAAGTCGTAACAGAGTAGTCAATGTTGAGTAGTTTTGAGATGTTTAAAATTAGGAGAATACATTGATAATGTTGTCTCGTCGGAGAAAGCGGTCTCGCCTTTGTTTCCTCGTACGCTCTGCAGAGGGCTTTGACAGTCGCAGGTGAAATATCCTCTGCTAAATCCATTTTAGCTATGGACTGTTTGAAGAGTTGGTGTAGCTAGCCTTTTTTAGCTATTTCTTACATAACAAAAATAAAACACCAATTGTGGTAGTAGTAAAACCAGCCGCAGTGTCTTGAAGGCCAAAAAAGGAGCAAAGCAGGAAGGCTCACAGAGTATAGGACTGACTCATAGGAGTGAATACCTGGCTTCCCTGATCTGAAAATCGCCGATTTTTATACACGCGTATGTAGTGATATTAGGAATTTCCAGGTCAATTGGCTATTGAAGGATTTCGAGGGAAGGCCATGAGCATCAGAGTGCGCATTAGTCCACTGACTGAGGCACACGATGACAATAACAGGTTGCTAGTCAAAAAGTGGCCAAAAATATTTTTAACTCAATTAATGGTAATTAATTTTTGAACAAAAAATTTCTTTGTTTCATTTATTTTTTAAATAAAAGACGCGGCTCATGACGTATATGCATGTTTTTATATCAAATTAAAGTAATTTTTTTTTATATATGATATAAGGTAGCCTGAGAAAAAATAATCGCAAATTAGGGTTGCCAACTGTTAAAAACGTGAGATATCAATGATAAAGTAAAAGAGCCAGCGAGCAACGACACTGGTTTGACGTGGCTAGCCAACTGTGTGAGTTTTTAAAGCATGCTTCGATAGATAGTGTTAATAACATACATATAATCACTTGTCAGACCAGTGTCGTTGCGCGCTAACGCTATTTTATTTTATCTTTAATACCTCGCGTTTTTAACAGCTGACAATCCTAATTTACGACCATTTTTTGTCAGGCAACCTTATATCATCATATTAAAAAAATAGCTTTAACTTCATATAAAAAACATGCGTATACGTCATGAGCAGCGTATTTTATTTAAAATATAAATAATCGAAATAAAATTGTTGTTCAAAAATTAATTAGCATTATGAATTAAAACTATTTGCGGCCTATTTTTGACTGATAACCTGTTATCAATATGTTCTCCTAATTTTAAATGCAAGAAAACATGTAAGTTTGATTAACTACGTTATGAACGTAGTGATCTTGCAGTGGGATCTTAGACTATTATCATAGGTAGTGTTATCGCATTCTAAAATCTAAGTGTAGTCTTCGGTTCTATTTTTTTGCCTAGATTGGATTTATTTATTGTACCGTATAACTTATTTACTTTCTTTGTAATTTTTTTCGTCTTCTGACATTGTATATTCTTGGTACTCATAGGTTGTTAGTTTTCAATAAACTGTTCAATAATTCCTATTGAAATATTATCGTAGATATTGTTCTGAAGCTAATTTCTTGTGGCATGTTAAAGTAATTACTATTTAAATGGGAAATCAAATTAAAATAAAAAATTAAACGCAACTCAACAATATTGGCAATATCATTTTAAAGTCGTCTACTTTAAAATGTACAATGTATGTCTGAATTGTCAATATAAATGAGTCAGATAAAATTAAATTATTAGAAGAATTTTTCACCAAGTAACAAAAAAACAAAATTTGTTTAATTTACTAATGTTTGTATTTTGAGAACGATTTCCGAAGTGGAAATTGAAACGTCAATAAACGTACTTTAACCTTTAATTGTGGCTTATTCCCAGTAATTATTATCATAGATATTCGTTCTCATGTGTATTATCGTTTGATTTCGTTTGTTGATTTATTTTTATGCTAGAAAGTTACGCCAGGTGTATACTGTATATGTGTTAAAGTCTTAACATACCACAAATAATCCTTCATTCTTTCTGTTACAATTAATAATTTAAAATACGTCTCGATATCGTGTCGGCGTCAGATATACCTCGTCTTAAATAAAAACTAGTCGAAAATTTTCGTTTTTGCAAACTTAAACCTGGTTGTAAATGTTATTTCTTGTATTCGACACACATTGTCTTCACGAGAAAACACGTATGAATGTTTACTCTGAAGTGGACCAATAAGTTTTTTTATCGTTTTTGGAATCCTTATTCAAAAGGTCATAAATTCAGTGTTATTGTTTTAGAAGATCTAGAGAAAATTGGAGTGTGACAATGGGAATTACTGGCACAGGACCGACAAACATGGAAGGCAATAGTAAACGCGGCAAAGACTTACGAAGAGTTGTAGCGCCATTGATGATGATAATGATGTTTTATTTATGTATTGTTTTCCTAAAAATATGACAAAAAATGGTTTATTGCTGAAATTGTGTTAAGAAATTACTAAAATGAAAGTTCGTTAAAAGCCGTTAAAACTGGCGGTTTGCTGTTTCCTATAAATTGTTAGATTGTTAGATAAAAGCATTCTATAATCGCATCTTAAGCCTGGCAGTATGCCCCAAAAGCATGATCATTATATATTCCGGTATCAAGCCAAACACAACAGTGTAATCTTAGTCACTTTTCAACTAACTCACTTACAACTTAAAACTCTCTTTGTATTTAGCAGAAAAACAACTAATAAAATGCATTTAGTTAAATACGTTTTGTAACAAAGTATTTTTGTAATCGTGCTACATAAAATAAAGTTGATATAAGGTTGAATGCTCGAATAAATGAACTTTGAAAAATTAAAGGCAAATATCTAATACTAATTTAAATTGTACTAAGTTTAAACCTATTTTTAAAATCTTTATTGTAGCTTCACCTCGTAGTGGATCCAGCTCGGCTGTTTAGACTTCTTGCACTGAGTATACCCATTAAGAATTTATTAATTTCATACTTTGATCAACATTACTATTGTATTCTTCAACAATTTACAAAACTAGCTAGCTCAGGTTCAATTGATCTATAGTTAGCGTTAATTACACTCTCCATACCTCTGAGTAATTTAGATATACCAATTTCACAGTTGTATTTTTCAACATCTCCCACTGTTGGTCAGTTGGTCTTTAGTAACGCTTTTACATATTAGTTTTATAGTTCTCCCATTGACTGAGGGTTTAATCGAACTACTTGAATTATACCCCATTTATACACTGCTTTCAATTTTGTTTTAATTTTTAGTATTTCAATTTCATAGTCAGATTTCTTCTTTTTTACAGTATTGATAGTGCCTGTCAACCACCCACTGTCTAATAGATTGTTTAGTCTATTTCTTTCATTCACACTTTATGTCCACTTCATTTGCTCTCAAACTAACAACCTTATTATTACAGACAGGTGTAAGTGTGAGATCTGGATTATGCAATCTAGTTAAATTAAAATATTGTATATGTTATATTTAACAAGCTGATTTTCTATAGTAGTGTTAGTTGGACCTTTGGTCAATGCCAGTTTACTTACACAGAATTTTAATATGTGCAGATCACATCTCCATGATCGTGACTGCCTATCAAAGCTGTCATATGTCACCTTAACATTTCCGTTAAATACCATTCTTTCTCCTGTTGCCGACAAGAATGTAGCGTAGAATATTTTTTAAATAATTTTAAACTGTTTGTTCTTGTTCTAGTGTAGTGTTATGTACAATTTATGTTTAATTTCATGTTTATTACATTCTGCGCTTGCTGGATATCCCAAATTTGACGAAGTAAGTCTAAAACGTTAATCACAAAAAACTTTTATCATTCATTAACTTCGAGTTTTTTATTGAAGTAAATCAATTTTCTTCATTAAAAAAAAACGTTTCTTGGCTTATTTCAGATGCCCCTGATGATACTGTAGAAAGCGAAAGTACTTGGGCAAGATTTGATTATTAAAATTGTGCTCGATATTTGCCTTTAATTTTTCAAAGTTCATAAAATAAACTGTTTTAAAATCATCAAATGCGATTTACTACCAATTCGACTTAAAAGTTGTTTCGACGAAGGATTCTTTAATCCAAGTCTTCATATTTAGCCAGTTCCAACGTCTGGCTCGCTACTTATGTTGTAGAAAAGAGACAGTTGACAACACTATTTATTTTAATTTAAAATGGAGAAATTAATTCAAAATTTGTTATTTTAAAGCGGTTGTGTTTTTATGCACCTGAGTATATTGATGCCTGTTTCTCTGAATAGATAGTTACTTAATACATAGAAAGATAAACTTACACTTCACGGTTTGTTATAACTCATGATTCATCGAAACGTATCCAGTATAGAAAGTTTACGAAGAAGAATAATGGATATCTCGTCCTTAAAATAGGCAAAAATAGTTTTTAATTTCAAATAAATGAATTAGCAGCCAATAAAATTATTGGTGAACTATAAGTAACCAACACTAGAAATTCAAAGCTAATATATTCCCCAATCTTTCCGTTAGTGCTACTTTAATCTTCGATATTTTCCACTTTTGCCTTTTTGGTTACCTCATTTTTATATTAGAGTTTGCTTTATTAATTTGTGTTACATCTCCACGTCAGATTAACTGTTTTGCTCTTACTTCATCCACTAGTGTTTAAAATAATTACATTATTTCTAATGTTGTTCCCTCTAGTTGTTTTATATTCTTGAATTTACTATTACACCTAATGAGAAATTACTTAATACCTGTCGTATTTTAAATATAATGCTTCGATAAAATGTTATGATTGTTAATTGCAAGTATGTCACATGCTTGATTTATAACTGGTATAATTAAGCATTAAAAATACAATTAACATTTAAGTTGAAAGTATAGAACAACCAAAAAAACTTTTGCCAATTTAATAACGCTAAATAATTTAAAAATTAATAGGTACTTATAAATAATATTGTCACAGTTATAAGTTAGATATTAAGTTCCCATCTCCATTTGAACAGTGTGGTGGAAAGTCTAGCCGAAGCCCCGCACTTCCCCGCTCCACGGCAGACACTGTAGCTGTCACGTGATCGACCTTCCCGTCAAAATAGGCGTCGTGCTCGGTTCGGGCCATGGTGCGCTGAAGAGTGGAGGGGAGGAGGTATTTTATCTTTGTGTAGCACGTGCAACCAAATGGATGGGTCACCACAATCCGATTCCTCTGTATACGATTTGGAACGGGGTGCTTTTTTTTGTATATCCATACATATCCGCGTCCGGGACTCCTTATAACTGGATGGAAATGAGGTGTATTATATATATACGGATAGTAATAATAAAAAAGTGGCAATTTAGTTTGAAATTTTGATTGTCCATAATGTAGCTAATATATAATTTTTAACATAAAAATCGTAATATCAACAATTTGATTTCTACTTCATTCTTTAAAAAAGAGGATTTTTATGTAATTTCAACAATGTAATCATTATTAAGCAGTGGCGGATACACGGGAGGAAATGGGTAAATTTCCACCCCTGCCCTCAAAAAGGTCCAAAATTAAAGAAAAAAATTGTTGAAGCATAAAAATATATTAGCTAACTAAAATATATTAAACTTAACCACATACAGACAAATTTAACCCAATAAACCTGCTAGTTAGGAAAATTAAGGGTACTTAATGCATATAAGGTATTATTTATGTTTTTTATGCAGTTTGGGTTTATCTTTTTATGTCTTTTCGTTGGTGTTTCATTAGAAGTTGCACCACCCAGGCAAATCTCTAGATCCGCCACTGTTATAAAGAATCCATAGAACCCAGTTTTCATACACTATTTAAACTGCATATGAAATCATTCTTGCTAAACACAACTGTTAAGGCAATAAAACACTAAAAACTTTTGTTTTCAACACTTCCACAAATTTTTATTATAATTAATTATCACTACAGCTGTTTCGGCAGAGTGGCTTTCTGAAGTGAGCTATTTTTGTTATACGTCCAATTTATAGTCTTTAACTAAATAATTTGAGGATGGGCGGAAGAACTGTTTGTCTCAAGTTGGTCATTCAGAATTATATCTGTATTTTTTAATTTGTTAATTTCCATAGATTCTAATAAGATAGCTTTAATGATAAAGGCCCTTATTTTGAATGTGAACAATTTGAAATTGATTATTAAAAGAATGATTATGATCTAGAAGATGACGTGCGCAAGTAGAATCTGTTTTTCTATTATTGGAAGCCCTTTGGTGGTCTGCCATCAGTGGCGTAACAAACTCCGTCAGGACCCCACCGCAAAATTATAAATGGGGCCCCCTTTAAAAAATTACTGCGACTTGTGTAACAAAAACACCTAAGACAAGACATAAAAACAAGAATCTATAAAGCCGCAATTAGACCTATATTAACAAACACGGCGGAGACAAGACCTGACACATATAAAACGAGACGACTACTAGAAACAACAGAAATGAAAATACTTCGACGAATATCAAGGAAAACTCTGTTGGATAGGGAGAGAAGCGAAAATATTAACCCCCAAACCCCAGACAGAAATACATTTGAAATTTCCAGGGTAAGTCTCTGGAGAGTTTTCAAAGAGGTTCGGTTTAGATTCAAAAGACAGAAAAGCTTTGTGTAAAAGAGCTAGTGTTATTCACAAAAGCATCCAATTTTTAAGAAACTATAATAATTTTGGCAGGACGAAAGTATAAAAGAAAGACACGTAATATATTGCAAGCGGGTGGAAAACATGGTTTCATTAATGGAGCGGATTTTGTGTTTTCATTAAAATTAATAATCGGATTATTATCACCATAACATGAATGAGTTATTACAATAATAGATAGATTTAAAAATAAATATCTTGTATCCAAAACTTATTATATTATAGTTGTTTGGATTCGTATTTTGCGTTATGAGATATATTACAACCCAATATTTTAAGCAACGACACTGATACGGATGAAAATGTTGCACTCAATGCTTTTTATTCATTTAAATACTTATCCGATTATACTATAATCTAATCTGTCATTTTTTATTAATTTATATTTAACATAAACGTGTTAATATAATGATTCAACATAATAAAACAAGTGCCTAGGCAATCAATTTATTATGCTATCTCCAGGTAAGTTACTGCTGTCTTTATCATTAAATAAAAATAACTGGTTTTATAAAAAACCCAAAATTGTGCATTTAAAGAAAATAGATATAATTTAGCGGTAGCAGAAGAGCACATTAATAACAAAAGTCTCAATGAAGAAAGTATAAACTCCTCTATATTGCGACATTATCATTCAAGGGATAGAGAAGGAGTAACAACCTCGTGAAGAAGACAATGTTCAGCTGGCTCCGGATGATAGCACCTTGTGAGGACTAGGGTTACAGACAATAGTGTGTCAAAGATACAAAAATCAGAAGAAGACAATTAGGTCACAGTAGATGGAGGAGCTGAAGAACATATTCAAACATGTAACGACAGACTGAGATCTACAGTCTTGAATGACAGTTTCCTAGGGGGAAAACCTGAAGAAAACCCAGCCGGTCTTCTAGATTAGACGATTAGTTGAGGCGATAAAATAGTAATCCACCTCCCATAAAAACTATCTTTAATGGAGATATAAAGCAAACGATAATAACCTGGTTGAGTAGAGTACAGTAGAGTAGAGTATTTATTTAACTACATAACAGATACAAATATTGTTTTTAACAAGTCAAAAAAAAATACATAGTATTAAAAAAGGAATATAAAACGTAACTTAATATATGAGCCGCTCAGAGGAAAAGTGGTATAACCGCATATAACTTAACTTTTGGTAAATACAGATTTTGCATGTTAACGAACTAAAAAATCTCACTAATACTTACGGAGCCAGTTGTGACGGATTCTTGACAAGAATTTGTTGAAATTTATATGGAATGCCGAATTACAATGATTGAAGTTCGATGTTCCCATGTAATTAGATGTTACTTCCAGAATACCATTTCACCAACAAACATTTGTGGCGAGTTTAGCAGAAAAGTGGTATAACTCAATGAGTTATACCACTTTTCCACTTAAGAGCTTGTATCACACTGTACGTTTTTTGTTTGTATTATTGATTCTATTGAAAGTGTATGCAATTTTCTTTAAGTTTACCTTTCAGTTTAAAAATACGACAATTTTTGTAAAAGTTTATTTTATAATTTGAACAAAGAAGTTTTAAGGAAAATTAGCTAACAGAAACAGAAATGAATATTGCTACTAAACAAACGTAAATAGGTATTTTCAGAAAATTCGTTTTAAAAAAAATATTAATCTTCATCTTCTTCATAGTCAGACAAAGGTCCCACATCAACAGCATCATCAACCGTTACTAAGTCAATGAAAAACTGGTGCTGAACAGGTGGAATCCACTGAAGAAGTTCTAGCATATCCTTCTTCTTTGCTGCAGTAACTGACCTGGGAGAATAATACAGTCGGTCCATTGACAAAGAGGTGCGGGGTCTTCCTTTGGCTGATTTCTTCAAATCCAAACTTTTAAATTGCTCAATATCACTCAATATCCTAGGTGCGTGGAAAGACAAATTAAATTCTTTTTTAAACACGTCTCTGTAGATGTACTCTTTAACCACTTTTTCTGGGGGCATACCTTTTTCTTCGCAGTACCGTAGATATAGATTGTAGAGTTTCCTAATGTTGAGCTAAGGGCTTAAGTATTTTCGGTTTGGTTTATAAACCCTAGTGTAATGACTATCATATCGAGGAAATAGTTCAATATGTTCCCTAATAACATTTAGAGCGTCATCTGATGTTTTGTTAGCATACAGGGTTTTTCCACAGAGATCTTCGCCCGGAGGCTTACCCAGTTCCTCTTTTATTTAAGAGCCTTTGAAGTCTTCCGTTTGAGATATTAAAAGTATCCAAAAAGTACTTCTTACAAACTACGACACTCTCTGATTTAACATTTACAACGTACATGTATGTTACAGATTTTGGTCCCTTTGATGCCTCGGTATGCTCATTCGGGCGGCGTTGTTGTACTGGAACTCGCTGGACAAGTCCCGAAATATAAGCATTTTGACGAGAAAAATTCCCCAAACTCCAAAAACGAGAGAACAGCCTCTTTCTGTCTAATTCACTAACAAAATTATTGCAGCGTTTTACACACCCACAAGTTGTATTCTTAAAAGTCTTTGCGGGTATAACCTTGCCTTTGCTTGTCAGATACTCCTTCCCAGCATTCCTCTGTGTTTTACGTTTAACTCGCTTATGATCGCCATCGTGCCGTACACGTTTCTTGCCTTTTCGTACATTATTTCCGTCACTGACTGTATTATTTTTACACATATTTAGACTATTCATTGTTTCTGTATACAAAAAAGCAAAAAAAACAACACACTTTTTAGTCGTTAATCTGATGCAGTTATCGTGAATCAGGTAAAAACCATACAAAACAATACGATTAGAAGAACCTCACTGTTCACGATAGCGACAAACGTAGAACTACCGACAGCGCACGGGTCAGGCACGATGACGGGTGGTGTTATGAGTTATACCACTATTCCACAGAGCGCGCGGCATTTCGTTCAAAGGAAAAATAATACACCGTTATTATCTCACTAACCTTGAATATTTGAATTATACCACTTCTCTATGGAACACATTGCACCACTAGGTACCCACAACTTGTATATCTCAAAAATTCAAATTTTGTAAGTTATACCACTTTTCCTCTGAGCGGCTCATAGGTATATAAACAAGAACACATATTAAACAGAAAAACATTTGTGGCAAAGTTACGGTAAGCAGTTCAGTGGATGTTTTGCAATGAGTCATATATTCTTCGGAGCAGTAAAAACAATGTTTTATAAGATATTTTTTTATAACTTTATCGAAACTATTACAACTTAGCTGTTTAATACTTTTTGGTAAAATATTCTAATATTATAATTATAATTAAGTAAATTTTTTTCTGAAAGACTTAATCTACAGCGATTTGTTCGTAGGTAGTGACAGTTTCGCGTATTGTGAATATGTACATCAGACTTCTTTATTAAATGGGCCTGTTTTCTGTGAATTCCAATTAGAACTTGACATATCAACAGAGTAGGTAGCGGTATAATTTTGAATTTGATAAAGAAAGGTCGGCAGTGTTCTAGATAACTAACCCATGCTAAAATCCTGACAGCTTTCTTTTGCATTCTAAAAATTTGAAGTGCATTTGTTGAATTGTCCCATACGATTACATTACACCATGGTTTAGATGAGAGTGGAATAAAGAAAAATATATCATTTTTAATGTTTCAAAGTTGACAGCCCATGCTAGTTGGGTAATAACAAATAATGAACTTGCTAGCTTGGAAATCCATCATGGACGAGATAAAAGGCCAAGAAAAGTCTTGGAATGAGGTGAAGGCCTTAGCGCAAAATAGAACCCGATGGCGCGTTTTCACTGAAGCTCTATGCTCCACTTAGGTGTTCAAGAACTATATATATATATATATATATATATATATATATATATATATATATATATATATATATATATATATATATATAAGAAAAAGTAGTCCAAAGTTTTTTGACTAGTTTGGAAAAATATATGTAAATACTTTTTTCCTTTTTGGGTGTGGTAGTCAATAAAACAGAGCTTTGCTAAGGCGTACTATTTATTCTGAATCCAAGCTTTCGGTGGTTTTTTGCCACCTTTATCAAGGTCTACAAAGAAAATTACTATGTTGTAACAATTTGAATGGTGCCAAAAAAAGGCTATAAAAAACTATAAAAAACTTACCCGAAAAGTTTAACGTATTTAGTAATTTTTAAAGTGTTTTTTAACAGTAACATTTTTAAGTTTAGTTGCAACTTCAGTATTATCATGTTATTTACCGTTGTTGTTTATGCCACGAATCTTACATTCGGGTAAGTTTTTTATAGTTTTTTATAGCCTTTTTTTGGCACCATTCAAATTGTTACAACATAGTAATTTTCTTTGTAGACCTTGATAAAGGTGGCAAAAAACCACCGAAAGCTTGGATTCAGAATAAATAGTACGCCTTAGCAAAGCTCTGTTTTATTGACTACCACACCCAAAAAGAAAAAAGTATTTACATATATATATATATATATATATAATTAGGAATTAGGTATATATATATATATATATATATATATATATATATATATATATATATATACCTAATTCATAATTGCAAATGTTGTTGGCCAATATTTCTCGCTTTAACAACAAATTACCTGTAAATCGTAAATAATTGTATTCGTTCTGGGGCTCTGAATGAGCCATAAATCATGCGAAAGGTCAACAAATTTATTTCTTAAGCGTTGATTATTTATGTCAGAATTTTAATGGGATAGGTTTGGACACGAATTACTTTAATTAAGAATGCAAACTTAATCATTCATTAGTTAAAAAGTTTTTCACTAAGGGACGTAATCCATCTGCTTTATAAAAATAAAATATCCAAAACTGGGATACCTTTGCAGGTGGGTACACTACATATTGAGATACTAAGGTTATAAAGAGTATGAGTATAGTGCTTATTTCAGTAATTAATCAATTTATTCGGAAAATATCAACGAAGTACTTACAGAAAACGGTAAAATATATCCAAATAATATTTTTAATAACATATTTTAATAACAGGTAATTTTTTACTAAGATATTCTTCAGACACAATACTTTCTTTTAGAACTAACAGATATTATTAGTTATAATTGATTTTTTTTATTAGGTGTTTAGAAAATAAGTGCATGGGGTTCAATAGTTGACAATGACAACAAGTGTTCTAATAAATGACATGTAAGGTTGTAGTAGTTGACATCATATAGTATGATAGTCTATTATATACATGATGTCTACTATATAGTATATAGTAGACATCATGTATTAGACATACATATATATATATATATATATATATATATATATATATATATATATATATACATATATATATATATATACATATATATATATATATATATATATATATATATATATATATATATATATATATATATATATATATATATATAAATGGTTATTAAACTTCAAATACATTTTTAAAGAAGAGTAAATTATCATGATTTATTAGATTTCCACATTGAATACTTAAACTACATACAAAAATAGGAAGAATAATAACACAAAGCACACTATAAAGTCTACATATTATATTCGCTTTTCGCTAACGTCAAAGTTAAAATATATTCGTTCTCTTCTATCTGAGATTGTGGTAACTTAATATCATTCGTCAAAATATGTGATTTGTCTTCGACTATAGGCCTTTTAAATTTTCCATCCTCTTCATGTTTGAGGAAGGAGATCTCATAATTCGGCATTATCTGAATCTTCCTCGTAATCAGAAATATTGATTATCTGGCCAACAAAATATTTATTCATTTTCTTATCTTATTGCTCTTAATTCTTGTTTATTAAAAACTTAACAAGCACACAATCATTAATGCTGAATTTCTTTACTAATTGGTCGTTATTTAATGACACATGCTCAGAGTTTAACTGTATCTCACTTTTTATTAACTCAAAACAAACATCATTTGTGGAGGAACCAGATTCCACCCATTCTCCATCTGAATCACTGCTAGAACTTTCAACCTTCTTCTTTTTTCTTTGTGCTTTTTGTTTAACTTTTAATGTCTCTGTCTCTGCTTTTTTTAGTTTTCTGTTTTCTGCAGCGTTTATTTTCTGCCTTTTCTTTTATTCTTTTTGTTTTTCTTTGAATTCTACAAGAATTACTTGTATATAACTGTTCTATCGTATGTAATGCACTGAGAGCGTCGGTAATTATGACAGAATTTGGAATTTTTTAGGCACGTATATAAATGAAGGCTTGCAGAATTGAGTATAGTTCTCCAGAACAAATACTGCAACTGGGAGATAATTTAAACTGTGATACAATGTTCTGAGTTATAACTGCTGATCCCACATCATCAATATTTTTGGATGAATCTGTGTAGATATGACAATGATCTGGGAAAGAAGCAAGTATGTTGTAAAAAGATTGAATAATATTGATGAATGGGGGGTCTCAAGCTTATTGTATTTAGAAAGAGTTAGATCACATATTGCAGGAGGAAAGGTCCAGGGGGAAGTGTGACTGTATTTGTCTGATCAAAAAATTTTGGGAATTGAATATTATGGAGAGAGAGAGAGAGAGAGATATCTTCTGATTCTCTCGTAAAAAGGAGGGTCCGTTCTTTTTTTTATTTATATAAGTTTGTTTGAAACGTTCAGCAATAGTATGATGGAAAGTGGGATGCGATTTTATCGCACATATGGATGATGCGTATGTTAATGATAAGTAAATTCTTCTAAAATTTTAAGGTGGTTCACCAGTTAAACATTGTAGACTTTTAATGTAGCTAGTACAAAATGCTCCTATAGCTATCCTCAGTGCTGTATTTTGTATGAATTCTAGTTGAGCAAGAAGAGTCTTCTTTGCAGATGAGTATACAACTGATCCATAATCGAGTTTTGATCGTACTAGTGATTCGTACTAGTAAATATGAATCAGACTTTTAAAATCTGAGCCACAATTACAATTGCACAGTGTTCGCATTAAATTAAGACCAGATTGGCAAGATTGCTTCATTTGCTTAATATAGTATTCCCAAGATGGTGTCTTCTTTGGTACAGTGGTCCTTATCTATTGGTTTTCGCTTTCCGCATTAGTTTTTCTACGCCTAAGTAGATGATAAAAGATTGTCCTGCCTTACTCCTTCGTTTTCTATAAATTTTCTGAACTGCTTAACTAAATCTTATATCTTCTAAATTCAATGATACTATATAAAACATTAGTTTAAAATGACCATTATTAAAATAAGGTGAACGGTCATGCGCCGGCGACCCATTAGTCAATAGATTTCGGAAGTTAGCTGATAATAACGATGTGGATCAATGAATCTAAAGCCGCACCATCTGAATACATATTCAAATACAGAGTGGATTAAAAAACTGGTCCTAATTGTATATATATATATATATATATATATATATATATTTATATATATATATATATATATATATATATATATATATATATATATATATATATATATGAGATAGTGCATGCTAGCGAATGATTGAATCGAATTCTACAGATAATTCTGATTGCATCTTATTTTGTTATAGAATTACAGAACCATGGTTTGGTAAGAATTTTTGGCTGAATGCCTTTATAAAAAAGTCCCTTGGTGGAATGACTATATTTATCCATCCATTCCTTTTTAATTATATTTTTTGAAATAATATAAAGGTCTTCCGGAATTAATGAATAATTTACAAAATTATCGGAATTCAATGCTTCCTTGGCTAGTATGTCTACTTTTTCATTATGGATGATCCCATAATGAGCTTAACCCAAACAAACTTAACTATTTTTACTTAATCGTACAAGTATTTAAAATTGGTTAATATATTTTGTAAGATATAATTAATATTAGTAGATATATTTGAAAGTTTATGTAAAACATTTTTACAATCTGATATTATTAAAAATTTTTGATTATTAAATAAATTAGTTTTAATATATTTTAATGCTTCTAATATAGCGTTCAGCTAAATAACTTAAACATTAACTCGGAAGCTTTTTAGCCTCGAAATAGTTTTGTGTAGGCTCCCAAAATGCACAAGACGTTTATCGTGTTTTTTAGATGCATCTGTAAATATAATATGATAATTTTTAAAATCATTTTCTATGTCTGAATTAAACATCAAATTTCTCAACGACTTGGGATAATTATAATAATCTCTTAGAAAGCGTATTTCTATCTCAGACACATCAGTTAAGTTTGTTTAAATATCAGTAACATTTCGTTTTTATACACATTGTCTTTATATTGTGAGCAGTCTTGATATGATTTACATATAACCAGTGATTCTTTTTTCTTCCAGTATCTTCCAATCTTAGACATGTATTCACTTAATTATCTAACTTTTTTAGGTTACTGGAGATTGCTTGAGAGTATGGAAAGCATTCGTAATCCAGAATTGATCTAATAAATGACCTGTATAATAACATTGACATTTCTGGATCTGCTCCCCTAGCTGTAAGAACTTACAGCTCTTAATATTCTTTTTATGTGCTCTTTCCAGACTAAGTTTCTATCAAATGTTACTCCTAGGTATGTTACGTAAATATCTGGAAAATAAATAATATACTAAAAATTAAAAATACCTGGAAAACTATCTCTTGTAACAAAATCTGATTAGTAGGTAACTGTTCGTTTCTGGGTGAATATACACGATTTCGATTTCATTAGTAAATTAGTGTTAATTTTTAAACTTTTTTCGTGGCACAATTGGTTATTAAAGGTATATATTGTATACAATATAGGACTTAAAACGCTACCCTAAGGTAATCCCAGACTTGTTCTTGTATCTAAAATTTCCTCATTTACTTTAAGGTTAATTATGTGATTACGATATAATTTTATCATTTTTCTAGAAAATTCACAACTAAATTTAAAATCCACAAGGAAAATAAATTCTTGTAGCTGGCTGTATACCATGTATCACAAAAAAAGGTTTTATCTTTGTATGTAGGTTTATTTAAAAACCCTTAAAAGGGCTACATCAAAAAACACAAACGTTTTCGGATTTTATTCGAATTTTTATTCTTTATTAATATTAGCATTATTATTTTTTATTAAAACATTATTATTCCGGAAACGTTTGTGTTTTTTGATGTAGCCCTTTTAAGGATTTTTAAATATACCTACATACATACAAAGATTAAACCTCTTTTTTTTTAACTAAATTCAATTCGCATCATTTTTGTTGATGTAGAATTCCTAGATTTACTTTATCGTAGGCTCCCTCAATATCCATAAATAGAGCTATGGTAGAACGATTTAATGAGAATGAAATATTAATATCAGTGACTAAATGAGTTATATTTTCTATTGTGGAATGAGCTTTTCTAAACCCAAACTGATATTTTGGTAGTTTGACGTTGGATTCTAGCCAATATTCCATTCTCGTTTTGAGCATTCGCTCAAATGTTTTAGTACATAGGATGTCAGTGATATACCTCTGTAGGATTCTGCAAGATTTGGATCTTTTTGCGATTTCAACATTGGAATCATAATGTACTTCTTCCAATGTTCTGGATGCTGCTTGGTTTCCCATATATTATTATATATTATAATATTGTTATATTTTTGTTCCTTCAATTTCTATATTAGGTTCTTCTCTTGTTTCTTCTATCTGCATAACCTTTGTTTTGTTAATGTTTATCTTCATACCGTTTCCACGGACTACTTCTTTTCACATTTCCAAATTATTCTGAAGTTTTTTCAGTTTTTGTAATTAGCATTAAATCATCAGCAAATACTCCTTCCAAGATTTCTACTCTTTGCACATTTCTAAACTCTACATTCAGTTTTTTACTTCTTGTTGTGCATGTCTTAATAATTTCGTCCATAAATATTATAAATAGTGTTGGACTAAAAGCCCCTCCCTGTCTTAAACCTCGATTTACTGGAAACGTATCTGATGTATTATTACTAATTACTGCATTGTTGTTCTCATTGTATATTTTTTGTATCATTCTTAGTAACTTGTTGTCCATTTATTTTTCTCTCAATATTTTCCATATTTTCTGTCTTGGTACTTTATCGCAGGCTTTTTCCGTATCAAGGGATGCTACGCATATTTTCTTTTTCTCTTGCAGCGCTTTTTGTGTCATAAGTAAATATATGATTATGTATACCCCTACCACTTCAAAATCCACTTTGTGCTTCGTCTAATGTGTCTTCTGTCAATGTTCTTGATCGTTTGTTTATTATTTTTTCTAAGAGGTTCATGCATGTACATAGCAACGTCAATCCTCTGTAGTTATTGTATTCTCCCCTATCTCCTTTTTTGCATATGGGTACTATTGGTGACACTCTCCAATCTTCCGGTATATCTTCATTTTTCCATATTTTATTCATTATTTTTAGCATGTAATATTTTTCCCTCATTTTTACCCATGTTTTTATAAATTGGAGTTGTTATTCTATCTACTCCAAGGGCCTTTTCATACTTCATCGTTTTTATTGCTTCTTCTACTTCTTCCTCGTTTATTGAGTTTTCTGTGTTATCTTTCAATATATTATTTTGTTCTTCATTAATGTCGTCTTGGTTTATATCCGTTAACAGTTCTTCGAAGTGTTGTTTCCGCTGTTTAACTGTTTCTTTTGTTTCTGTTATTAATTCTCCATCTTTATTTTTAATGCTGTATATTTCATGTTTTTTGTCGTCTTATCGTCTTCAGTGTTCTGTAGAATAGCTTTTGATTACTTTTGCTATCTTCTTCCATTTTCTATTCGAACTTTTCCCAATCCATTTGTCTCTCTCTGCTGCTATTACCAACATGTTTACGTTTTTTCTTTCATTGTTATACTTATTGTACTTTTCATTTGTTTTTTCTTTCAGACAATGTCTCCAAGCATTGTTCTAAACTTTTACTTGCTTTTTTATTTCTTCGGACCACCATGCTGTCAATTTCTTTGTTGAGTCTTTTTATTTGTTCCGCATACTTCCTTAGCTGCATCCAGTAGCAGATCATTGCAGTTGTTCTATAGGTTGTTTATATTATTACTGTCGTCTGTTTCTTTTATTGTTCTAAGTTTTTCGTTTACTTTTTTCTCTAATAATTTTGCCATTTCTTTATTTCTTAGCTTATACATTTTTATCGTCTCTTTTAAAATTGTTTTTTTATTTTCTGTACTAGTCTTTTTCTTCTCGTATCTTTGTTACTACTATGTAATGGTCGCTGCCTATTTCGGGTCCTTTGTGTACTTTTGTATCCATTACTTTTTTTCTATCATTGCTTTCAACTAGTATATAGTCAATTACGGATTTTCCATTTCGTCTTTTTACTTCTCTAGTATACATGTGGATTTCCTTGTGTCTAAAAAATGTATTAGTTATTGTCATATTTTTTAAAGTGCAAAATTTCAGCAATTTCTTTTCATTGTTATTTCTGGTCATTTCTCTATATGGTCCTATATGTCTAGTGTATATTTCGTCTATTATTCCTACTCTACTGTTAAAATTACTTGCAATTTGAAATAAAATTCGTCATCTTTTTCTGAATGATCTGCACCTTGCATAGTGTTTGCTAGCGATTGTAGTTCTTGAATACAGGCAGCTACCTCTTTTACCTTGGTCTTTGTGAGTTTTTTTTAATACATTTTGGTACAGTTTCACGCGTAGGATCTTTGTTGTTATCACAGTTATTAGTTTCGTATTCTATTTGCTCAATTGCGCCTGGAGGCGTACCATTTGTATTTGTTGCTTCCTCTTGACCGCCTTAAAAAATAATAATATGGCTAGTATTGTAATTAGGCACTTTATTTAATAGTTTGGCGTCAAAAGCTCGCTAGTTGCTTCACATGATATCTATTAAAGCTTTTATTGTTCTAGTAGTACTGTTCACAGACTGGAACACAATAGAAAGCGACTTCAGCACAAGGTGGAATTACCATAGCTGTTTTATGGAAATTATGGCGCAAATGATGGGAAGCACATTAACATTCGGGTTCCTCCTAATGTTGGAAGCGAGTATTATAATTAAAAAGGGCAAAATAGTGTCACTTTGTAGGCAATTGTCGATGGTAACTATCGTTTTCGTTACATTGATATTGGATCTAATGGAAAAACATCTGATGGAGGGATTTTCTCTCAGTGTTCTATTTACTCAGCACTGGAAAATAATATGTTGCCGGAAGGTGGGTTCATTGTTGGAGATGATGCCTTTCCACTCAATCATTATTTATTGAAGCCATTTTTAAAAACTGAACTAACCACTAGACAAAAGTTTTCAATTATAGATTAAGTCGTGTGAGAAGGATTGTGGAAAACGCATTTGGCATTTTAGCCAGCAGATTCATGATTATTGAAAAACCAATATCTTGTAAAGTTTCCACAGTTGACAAGATCGTACAGACCTGTTGTGCCCTACATATCTGGCTTCGAGCTGCATCAGTGAATTTCTATTTGCCAACGGGATCAGTCGACGAAGAACACATTATTCAAGGTAAAGTAGTACTTGGATCTTGGAGATCTGAAACATCTATATTGCAAAAAGCTGCAACCGTAGGAAGTAATCATTCATCGCAATTTGCTAGAAAACTGAGGGACAGATATGTTGACTATTTTATGACCACAGGAGCAGTTTCGTCAAATGATCGAATGATTTTTTAAACTTGTCATTTGGACTAGATGCAACATGTAATGACTCATAAATATTATACTTATATACTTACCAAATTAGATAATGTATCTCTTTTTTTATTCACTTTTTTTTAAATGAACCCATTATTGTAAACCAATTCATTTTAGGTATGTATGAGCTTTCGGCGCCCATTCGAGAATGATTTGCCTTTTTGATTTTTGCTACCTCCTGTTCCTATTTAACTCCACAAATTTCACACTATAATAATGTTTTCAGTCCATTTATTAGACGCCATATTAACCCATCAAAGCCTGAATTAATTTTTTTTGTTAAACTCGTGGTGTTTTACCAAGTTTAGTTTAGGAAAAATACAAATAAGCAGAAAAACCTATTAAATTTTATTTGTTTATCGAATATAGGACATTACAAAATGTGACCATATGGTAACTTCTTCTTCTTTTTCAGCCTTCATTTATCCATTGTTGGACATAGGCCTCCTTCAATTGCTTCCACGCTTTTCTATCTTTTGCAATTCTCATCCACTGCTTTCCACAGCTGTTATATCGTCTATCTTTTTTGGGTCTTCCCACGCTTCTTTTTGTTTCTCGAGGTCTCCAGAATGTCACTTTATGACTTATGAGACCATCTGTTGGTGTCTTGTCTTGCTACATGTGCTACCCATTGCCATCTCAATGTCGCTATTTTTTCCATGATGCCGGTTACTTTAGTTCTTCGACGTATTTCGGTATTAGGAATTTTGTCTCTGAGGCTTATATTCAACATGGCCCTCTCCATGGCCCGTTGAGTTACTCTTAATTGTATTTTTCTGCCATTTTTCTTGTTATTGCCATAGTTTCCAATCCATAAGTTGCAACTGGTAGTATACAAGTCTCATAGGTTTTTCGTTTTTTTAAGTGTATTGGGATTTTTCTGTCTTTTAAAATGAAGCTCAACTTACCAAAAGCAGCCCATGACAATTGTGTCCTTTTAATTTCAAGGGTTTGATTTTCCTTTTCGTTTTTAATTGCATGTCCTAGATATATATATATATATATATATATATATATATATATATATATATATATATATCGTTGTACCTTTTCTATATATATATGGTAACACTAGGTCAAAATACTAAAAAAATATTATAAGATTTACTCTTTATGAAATATGGCAAAGCATTCAATACAGAGTCCAATATCGCATTTCTCACACTGCGTACCTCCTACTGAGCAGCACCCTTCTACTGCGCACCGCTTTCGTTTTTTGTTAGGAACAGGTATAATGAGATGGACAATACCATCGTACCTAATGTTGTCAGAGATTCTGGTAAAACATAGACTATTTCTACTTGTTGGTCTACCAGGTCTAATGGGAAGGTTTCTGAATTTGGTAAGGTAAGTAGTCGCGATTTCACGTCGAAAATTCAAATTAGTTGTCGGTCTTCCTGAAACCTTATAAAGTATCCACGAATTTTGTACTGCAGGATCAATTAACCATGTAAGTATAGATCAATACCATTTCTTACTACGAATACTTATACGGTATCTTGTTAAATCCTCATTCATTCTATCAGGGCCTCTCATAAACGTGTTATACATTCCAACATGTGGGCGAGGAACTTGGACAACTTTTTTTTCCGAATCTGAATCACGTTCTACTTGTTGATTAGGATGCACACCATATGAAGTTAATGCCATTGTTACGACGGCGTTATCCATCCATGTTGTCAACATAATACCAACTTCCTTGTCAATTTTTGAAACCAAATAACCTCGAGTTTTTTTTATCGATAAGTGGAACATCTTGTGGTATTCTGTTCTGTCTTATTGTTCCTGTGATACCATATCGTTTTTCTTTTAAATACACCATTAAATTGAATCCAGTAAAAAGGTTATCTACATAAATTTGGTAAGGCAGCTTTTGTTGTGACAAAGTGACCAACATCGAGACAAGGGGAGCGGCTGCCTTTCCAAATGCAAGTTGGTAAAAATCGTTCGAATTTGTACTTTTCCCTTGATAGGTCTCAAAATTTACAAAGTAACTAGTTTCGGAGTTAAGGCACCATACTTTACAACCAAATCTTATCGTTTTTCCCCTAATGAATTGTTTCCATGATGGCGACCAGTTGGTTGATAATATTTGAGAAAAGAACTCTGTAAGAAGTAGAGAACTGGTCTCAATTTCCACATTTTATCATTTAAATCCATTTGCGTATTATCAGCACAGTGCATGAAACCGGTCATCAACTGATCTTGCTACATGACCTGCCCAGTTCCACTTTAGTGTTGTTATCCTTTCAATAACGTCTGCTACTCCTGATCTTTTGCGTATAGTAGCATTGGGTATTCTATCACGTAGAGAAATCCCTAACATTATTCTCTCCATTGCCCTCTCCGCAACTTGTAGTTTACTCACTGTTGTTCTTCTGAGTGTTAGAGTTTCTGCGCCGTAGGTCATCACTGGCAAAATACACTGATTAAATACTTTTCTTTTCAGACACATTGGAATCTTGGACCTAAAAATATACTTCATCTTTCCATATGCAACTCAAGCGAGGTTTATTCTTCTTTTTAGCTCGATTGTTCGGTTGTCTCGACTTATTCTAACCTCATGGCCCAAGTACGAGGCGTGTTTTTTAAGTAAGTACCGTTTTGGAATTAAAAAAAGACGTGCAAAGATATGGCAATAATTTTATTTTTACATGAAAGCCTGTACCTTAATCTACTTTTCTACATAATTTCCGTGAATATTGAGGCACTTTTCATAACGTGGCACCAGTTTTTGAATACCCTCCTGATAAAATTCTGCCTCTTAAATGCTCTCACCCATTTCCTTACCATTCCATCACTCATAATGTTTTGTCCGTAAACTTCAACGATCTCACGATGAATATCGATCGGTTTTACGCCTTTAGCACTAAGAAATCGTATAACAGCCCGTACTTCACAATCAGCGTGACTCACGATTGTTGGAGGCATCTTAAACAATGGAGTAAACAAGTATACAATGAAGAATCAGACTGTAATGGCGTCAGTGCGTAGACAGACAAGAGATGTAGGTAACCAGCGCTCATGCGACCGTAGCGCTGCGTCGGCGGAATCGCAAAACGGTAATTATTTAAAAAACATGCCTCGTATTTATAGGAGTCAACTGGCTCAATATCTTTGTCTTCTACTGAGATGTTTTTGTTGTGGACTAAATTTGTCACAAATTGTGTTTTTGAAAAATTTATTTTAAGATCAACTCTTTTTGTGGCAGTATGAAGTTCTTGGAGCATTATCTGTGCCTGATCAAAGCTGTCTGCAATAAGAACGATATCATCTGCAAATTTAAGGTTATTTAAAAATTTTCCATCTACATTGATGCCCTTTTCGTTCCAAGCTATTGTTTTACAAGCGTATTCTAGCAAAGTTGTAAATAATTTAGGAGACATGTTATCTCCTTGCCGAACGCCTCTTTCAATACGAAAGGTCCCAGTATCTTTATTAAGTCTTACATGATCTATTCTACATTGTGTTAGAGCTTGGAGCATTTTACTTTGATTAACCGTATAAAATGCTTTTTCAAAGTCGACAGAGACAAGTATACGGGGTCTATTATATTTAATGGTTTTTTCATAATTGAGGTTTAAATCGTAACGCGTTTAGAGTTCGAGGATGGTGTTTCAATTAAAAAACTAAACAGGTAGTTTCAAATATATTTATCCCTAAAAGTTTTATATAGAACAGCTTGTAGGTAATAGTACTTTTAGAGGCCTAATAAATTAATCATTGCAAATATAAAAAGGTAATAAATAACAAATTAAAAATAAAATTAGTATACAAACTTTCTAGAACGAACGCTTTGAAAATAAATCAAAGTTTCTGGTACAGTCTAGCAACGCACTACAAATGTCGCAAATTACTTTTACTTTTTTAAAAAAATACTTTTATATACTTTTCAAAGCAACCATTCTAGTCGAACAAACACTAAAAGGCGTACTTAACGAATTAAAAAGCTTTGGAGCTAGCACGTTTGAAACTGGGTAAGTTGGGAAAACTATAACTATTTAAATCACATACGAAGTGGGAAGAAAACTTTTGATTATTCCACTTTTATAACAGTATCTTCAATTAAATATATATATCGTAAAATAAATCTATACTGACTGTTTTATTAGAACTTCTGAATTGCAAATCTATTTATAATGAAAATTCCGGAAACAGTTATTGTCAATAGCAGTAGAATAATCATATAGTTGCGTGATTTCTCTCAAAAATATACCACACCAAACACCGTGCAGTTTTGTAGCAGTCTATATATTGTTAACAACTGTTCTCTACATGTATATAGGTCTAATGGTGAAATAACTGTTTCAGAACATTGTAGAACGCTGTTTCTATAGATATTTGGAACTTTTCGCAAAAAACTCCATCTGTACATTTATAACTTATAAGTGATTTGCTGTTAGATTCCACTGTCATAAGAGAAATTAGTATTACTATCAATATTCAAAACCGTATTCATAAAATCTCGTATAAAATAGTACAGGCATTGAAATTTATGTTAATTTATATAGATTACTAAATGATTTTAGGCACAACAGATAAATCGAATAACTCCTTGCTAGGAAATATATAATAGAATAACATGCAGAAATGTAAAAAAATATATAGAAAAGTATTGAGGTGAAACTAGATGTATAAAAGACAAAGAAGTTAAACATAAGAAATAAACAAACGTAAAGCGTAAAAACAAAGATGTTCGAACTCAACCTAGAGATGAAAGTGAAGAAGACGCATCAACATAAAATAATTAACAAGAGATATGTAAATGGCATCTGATAAAGCAAACATATAAGTAAAATATATAGCATTAATATGTCATTGTATAAAAGACATTAGTCTAGTCGTCGAATAGATGGCGTTAGGTGAGGATAAATTTCTCTCGGTTTTAGTCGAAGAGAATAGTTGGGCTCGAGTCGATACGTTATGGCGTATATTTAAATAGTGCAAAACATACACATAGCGGTATCGTTTCCTGCGACATTTTAAATGTCAGGCGAGTTGTGTAAAAATGTCTATAGCAAAATGGACACTTGTGACGAATTCAAAGAATTTTTAAAGTTGATAAAATGAAATCTTAAGTTAAAGCTGTAGAAAAACAGCGGCGAATCAGGCCAAGACCAGTGGATCGGTCTAAAAGAGATGGCCCTTGTTTTTTGGATGTGAAAGAAGTTATTCACATTGGTAACTTGAAAAAGGGTACAGCAATAACTTGCTTGTACAATTTAGCTCTAATGAGATTGTTTAGATACCGATTTAAGGAGAAAACGCTTTTGTTTGTCACACAAAAACTCTTTTTGTATATATCATATATCAATAATCCACCGTATTTGTCTGATTTAGTAATGTGTGAATATTTCCTGTTCCGAAACATAACAAACAGCTCAGAGGGGCGTCTTTTTACAATAACGATAAGATTAGAGTCGAAACTTCACACCATTTATAGAAGCTCGAGCCAAATTACTTTTTGGAAGGAGAAAACGTAAGAATACCTTCTTTAAAATGGTATAGATGTTCTTTATATATGACTTCCACATAAAAACACAGAACTCGAACTGCTTGAATATTATATAGTAATAGGACTTCTTTAATGGATTGAAATCTAGACATTCTATAGCATAAGAAATGTCCAGGCTTTTGAATCTTACAATGTTTTCCGAGATTGTAGACCGTAATCTGTAATTACTTACTGTTGTTTTCTCTGAAACTGTGACAACTACTATCAAAGACTATGCAAACTGCTAACTTTTACATCTCAAGTATTTCGAACTACTGAAAACGGTATTTTTTGTCACTTCTGTTTTTCATCACTATCGAGAAAAATAAATAGTGTCACAAATCGAAGTTTCAACTGATAACAGTCCTTGTATAAATTAAATATTTTACTTAAAAATCTTTTAAAACCTAACATATAATTGATTTTCAAACCGTTTTTGCACACTTTCTGAGCCAGAAATTAAAATTAATATTAAAATTAAAATATATGAGATTGTGCTAATGTTAAGTAAAGCTCAGAATATTAAAGCTTAATTTAAGGCATTTAAGTGTCTGTCTTATATAATTTTAACTTACAATCTAAGAGATTTAACTATAATATTTTCTGTAATGCATGTTTACAATTACTTCTTCTCACATTTTACCTAAAAATACGCAATACATCACTACGATTACAAATTACAGAAAACAGTACAGTCAAATATATTTTTCACACAATCACCGGTGAAATCTCAAATGCTGGTTTATTTAAACTGCACATATAAATATTATACCAAGATATCTCAGTAAAAATTCGAGCCAGTATGAAATATTTGTAAAATTTTAAAAGTGACAACCGACAGAATCATTTTGGTCGTAGACAGGAGCTAAGTCAATCATTTTTTATGTCGACCTGTGGCTATTTTTGAAATTTACTTGATCAAGACAACTAATTGTTTGAAGTGCTTTAATGTTATTGTATACAGATTCAAATATTTAGTTAAAGCTTTTAGTTTTAATAAGCCGTTCTGTGGGGGGAATATCGGAATAAGTGCTTGGCGGGGGAAGGAGATGGGTAGGGACGACTGGGGAGAAATTCTTGAGGAGGCTAGGGCTGTAAAGCAATTTGTTTGTTTACAATCATTATTAAGTTTATAAACTATGGTTTTCTTCCTTGTGTTTAACATAATTTCAAAAATAGAATAAGTATTACCAGTTTAAATAATTTCTGATTAGCTTAATATTTATACAATATATATAGATAAATAAACATAGCAATCACTCAATATTAAGGTATATGTCAAATGAAAGCCCTCAAGTAGTTGATTAATTTCGGCATATGCTCCAATTCGTTTAGTGAGCAATGCTCAAAATAATCGAAACAAAAAACACGTGTATATATAAAATTTTTAAAATAGGAACAGTTAAATGACGTTTTTGAGATTGTCCAAATATCTTGTTTAAATTTTTGATGATTAGAGTATAATTTGAAATAATTACCTTGCTTTTATAATAAAATTAAATGTATATAAAATATGTCTATATAAAAATATTACCTATTAAAAATAAGGTGATTATTTCAAATGGTATAAAAAGTCTTCTGAAAGAAAAGAAGTCTTCTGGAAACTTTGTTTGTTAAGAAAAATTGGTAAAATTATTTCTAAATTACCTTATTTTTGGCGAATTGGCAAGTAAATCGCAAATGAATACAAATGTTTACGCATTATATTACCTTTGTAGGTTAGTGACCTAACAAGTATTTTTTTATTTTATTGTAAACCGCTTAATAGCAAAATTGGAAGATACGCCGAAACCGATCTGCTAATTGAGGCTTTTTATTTGATCTTGAGTGCCAACTATGTTGATTTTACCACATGAATAGGATGAATATTATTTGTTAGAGAATTTTTCGTATTAACCAGCATTCGCAATATTATAGTTAGGATAAAAAAAAATTTGATATTGGTTCGAAACAAACCGAAAATATATCAACATTTGTCACTCCACAAAATGATTCTTATCTCGCTGTTTCAACAATCACTTAAGTTGTTATATCTTGTAATCCAATTTGCTCAAATTATTTTGATGATGTCTTGTTCCACATACAGTTTAAAGAAAATACGGTGCTAGTTCAAACCGCTACTTCAGTACTTTTCTAGTAACAATTCGAATTGCTAAATTCAGATCTTTTATGTTAAAACTGGTGTCTGGTGTTAAAAGTCACACGAGACGTGAACACATTGTTTAGATATTGAACAGTTTTCGAACCTTTTTGGAATGTGTAGAAATCTGAGTAACAAAAAAGATGTTAATACCAATTATTGCCCTTGACATCGACGAGAGAAAACAAAAAACTATATAAACAAAAAAAAATATCAAAAGAATGTATGACATTCACCTCGTAGAATATGAAAGTATGGAGTTTTCCTTTCTCTATTTATATCAATTTAAAGCGCAGATGTTATAAAGGGAAAACCAAACTAATCGAGAATACAAGTGCTATATTATAGTGCTATAGTATACTATAGTATTATTATAGAAGTAACAAACACTACAAAATACTACCGGAGCACTGTAATAGACAAGTATACCCGGTGATAGATATTGTTAATCTATTAAAGGCTGGTTCTAATTAACCACATGGCAACATAAAACTGTATCTATTGTAGGTAGCTACATTATCATATTTAAAAGTTCTAGTCAAAGATGGCGTTAGATGTATCGACAAATACTTCAAGAGTATTAGAAAATAATCGTACGTTGATGCAAAGCTTAGCGTTGTGGTGATTATAACCTGTTCTTTGAAAGTGTCAGCAGCAAAAGTGAAAAACAAATATCAACTTTATATTTTTATGTAATTACTTTTATTATGTTCTGTGACTAGTCTTGTACACCACAATTTGTTGTTGAATATTTTGCCTTTATGAACTAACTAATTTTAAGCTTCTCGCATAAAACATTCTACTAAATTTATCTGAAAAACTAGACGTTGTCATATGGCAACGCTAGCAGCTAAGCACTTAGCAATTGTATATCTATTATATCATTTACAAGGACCAATCTTGAGGAGGTCTTGTAGATAGCTTATGGATAATGTAACCGTTTTGGATATCAATCTGAAATCTTCAAATCTTTCAACACCAACGGATGAGAACTCTGCCGAATAAGATGAAGGCGCTCTGAGAGACAATTTGACGGGCAATGAACTGTTGGCACAAGTCTTTCAAATCGATCCTCCTTGAGAATAGAAGATGACATAAGGTTTTATGCCCGCAAAGGCCGCGCTTTTATTGTAAGAAGCATGTGCATCAAATGTAAAGTACCATTTCGTTAATTGGTAGTTTACATTCTGGGTTTATAAACTGTGGTTTTTAATTTACGCTTCTTTCAGATGCTTCATCTACAACTGCGGCAAATATCAACGCTGACGGGGGAGTGGGCGTTGATGTAATCTGTCGTTCTGATCCACCACTAATTGATAATCTTCATCGGTTATCCGAATATCTAGAGTATACGAGGAATATCATCAATGATCCATCCGAACGGCTGGAATTATCTGTACGTCTGTTCTCGCACATATCTCATAATGTCGGTAAGAAACATAAAATTCAGACCTTGGCCTATAAACCCCCGACTACAAAGTACCATTATAAATATGGAATGCTGTGTTTGAGTTATTATAGTTGTGAATGGTGGCGTTGCCATAGAGCAACATGTTTTTTTAAGAAATATAATTTTAAAAAATCTGCTTTTTCTTTCCGTTTTATTAAAATTTTTTAAGGATCCTTATTTTATTAAAATAAACCTGCCTTTGACAATTTGTTCTTATAGTCTTTATCCTCATCGTTACCACTAGTAACTTACTAACAAAAAGTGGTTTTTTAGACCATTTCAATATCTATATACCAATGTGGCCATCGTGTTTTGTTCTAAATTGTGAAATAGTTAATGCATAACTTACTTAAGTCTAAATCAACCAAAGATTATTTCTGACTCGAAAATGTTCTACTATATATACATATTTTTGTAGTTTGTATTAAAGATCTCATAAATTTTCACATTCTTAGCATGAATTACTTACAAATAAAAATTGCTTTGATTATTAATTTAAAAAAAAGTAATGTCTGTCTCAAAGAATACCATCTTGGCTTTATTTAAACATTTAGTATTTTATTAAAGTGTGGTAGAATTCAAAAGTAAATTACTTAAATAGAGACAAACAAAAAATGTAGACTTTAAGACAGACACATACAGACAAAGGTAGACTTTGTTACATAAAAATGTGATGTTTTGCAAATTATTAAATTTTGATTTATTACTTTTTATTTTAACAACAGTTAAAGGTTGATATTTTTAAATTTATAGGCAATATTTAAACAACGAAACAGTACTTAAAACTTCTTATCTCTTAGAGTGTACTAAAATGAGATGAATATTAAAAAATAAACAAACTCAGTCGAATAGTAGCAATAGATCAATATTTAAAGAGACATGCCTTTAATACCAATTCATTGCTAAACATAAGTATAAATTATGAATAATTTCAAAAACCGAACAAAACATTCTGTTTATTATATATTTTTTTTGTTTTTACTTATAGAAATGTTGTATATAAAACATATTTTTAGTATTATTCGCTTGTAAGCTTGGACATTTTGATTTCTGTAATCCATCACAAAATTTCAATCGTACGGAAAAATTGTTTTTAAAAATTTGTTCGTGTTACCAGTTAATCAAATCAAAGACAAACGAAAAATTCAACAAATGCACCGAACATAACAATACTGAGTTGACACATAGCTAAAACGACCAAGGAGATTTGTGCAGTAAATTAAAGAGACGATATTCGGTACGATGCTGATCCAAAATTCGTCGTCTTGCTGTATTGACAGAAAACCTTGAACTCCTGAAATAGTCGAGTTCTGGTAAAGCGCAAAATCCCAAATAACTCATTTTACTAATTATGTCTAACATTTCAACTTCTCTAAAATTAGTTTACCCTTAATACATTATAAAATCGTTATAGCAATTATGCATTAACGTTAATATGTTGACAGCTTACAAATTTAAGCTGTAAAATACTAATTGATTTGGCAACGCGGTGTCTTGTCATGCCTGAAGTTGGCGCAGACCGCTGTTTCAGTTATTTCTGTTGTACTGTCACAAAAAGTAGTCTAGCATGTACAGCGATGCGACGTCTTCAGACATCTTGACTTAATGCATTTACTAGCTTAGTATTAATTTTTGCTTTGGTGTGGATTTTATGTATAATATCGGTACCTTAGAATTAAAGCACACAACATTTTTCTAAATTTCACAATTTTTTATTAACAAAGATTTTATATATAAGTAAATTAAACTTCAAACTTCACTCCAGCTTCATCTTATTGCTAACAAATGGCATGTAACTTTAATTTTATTACGGAATTGTAATGAGTGAGTTTTTAAACGACAATATTTCGAAATTATCATTCTACAATTTAGAACACTGTAATTCTAAAGTGGTGATGTAAATCTTAAAGGAAAACTGATAGAATGTAAGGAAACTGATATGTATGCCGTTTAAAAGAACATGAAAGTATATACACAAACAAAAAAGAAATAATTACCGCATCATTCATTAGCGTTGGGAGAACATTGAATATTTGTACACAATTTCATCAGCAAGAAAAAACAACGAGACAAAATCGATTGATACAGTTTAGTTTGATACTTGGTATACACGATTCTATCAGGAATGTACTAAGATGCTATTTCTTGCAAAGCATGATAAAGAGAAAGCATTATAAAGATTTTTACCCATCAATATAGTTTAGCGTCTTTAGTAAACAAGCTTTTCAATAACAATACTTGCCACATACATTTTTCTCTGGTGGTAAGAAAATTGCACCTAGTCAACGATAAGCTTAAATTCAAAGAAACTATAATAAAAATTATGTTCCAATTGTTTCAGGTGAAGTAAATTATACCGTAAATTTTTATGATACAACCACGTGGACTTTATGCAGTCTAGAAATATTTTCGTTAGAGCTTCTAATTAATATCTCTTGTTGATACCAATCGCTTAAAACTGAAGAACAAAGTGAAACGTCGTTGTATATGGCATTATATACATTGATATGTAAGACAATGAAGAAGAATCAATGTAACCTAACACAATATTTTAAATCAAAAAACGTTCGTTAAGCTAAAAAAAAAAAAGAAAATTATAAATACTAAAATATTTCTTGTGTTTTTTCGTTACAGTTGTAAAAAATTAAAGTTTGCACATCTTTACAAAATTAAACAACTTTTCCGTATGAAAAACGCTTTCTGATGAACATTATATTAACTTTATATTAAACCAAGATACTTGGTACTATCATTACTTTCTTTAAACCTACAACAAGCAGTAGAACTGCCACCTCAAACACGTTACGTATATTAACAGTTTAAATAACAATAAAATAATAAAGACGGTTTAAAAATCATCCAGATTTGTTAAGAATAGTTTCAAATGTGGTAGCGCATATAATTATATCGGTAAAAAGGTTTTACTTTCGTTTCGTGGTTTTGCGGCTAAGTTGTTCCTCAGCTGCCAACTTTCCTTTGTAATCCTCGACTATCTCTTTTGCTCGAACCAAAATAGAGAGAGAATTATCGATGAGCTCTTCCCAGCTTTTACAGTAGGCCTCTTGGTCGTACGCTACTGTGTCGGCCATTCGTCGCATTTCGGATGCTTTGACTAAAGTTGCTTCCAGCTCGTCTATGGTTTGTTTATGGTTGTCTAACATATTTTCTTCGGCTACTTCTAGTTCTGATATAAACTGTAACAGAAAACAACACTAAAATTTATATTTGATTTATAGTCGATGAAGTCAACCGATACTCCATCAAAATAAAGCGTTGAACAATCCTAATGTGTTTACAATTTTTTGCTCTCTTCAAAACAGTTGAAAATACTGAATTTCAAACAAAAAAAAGTTTAACGAAAATAAGAACATCTAAAACCCGTTTAGGGCTTTGTTACTGAGACCTACAAAATGGGCTATAAACAAATGTGCCAGATGATATGAACAAGATCCACTACGTGTAAATTCTTGCTTTCTTTAGTGTTATCTTGACTATATTAAAAACGTTTAAAAACGAAATATTACCTGGTGCAGGTTGAGCATTTCTGGTGTCATATCGTTCTCGTTTAGCGACCTCAGTTGCAACAAATCACCATCTTCGTCCTGTTCGTTATCGGATCCACTGTTTGTTTGCAAATCGCCCGCCACTAATTCTTTTACTCGATCAGCATACCGCAGCGTGTTTAAACTGTGTTCGCAAGAATTAACGCCTGGTGAGATCATCGCTATCATGCACGTTCGTGAATTGGTACCCACAAAGGAATCTCTTAGCACCTAAAAACATAAGTTGGTAAATACAAAAATTATTGTAGTATTTAATAATGATTTCTACTGGTACCTATTTGATTAAAATTTATGTTATATACGAAACATTGACAAAAACAAAATGCTCAATGCTTTTCATCGTTTAAATGTTGGAATGTCATTTAAAATTCATTTTTTGCATTCCCGTGTAGAAAATTCGGAGTACAATAACCACATTAATCCGATGCTCGAAGCTAGATGCTCTTTTGAGTGAGATTTGTTAGTAATTGTGGTAGATATGAACATGTAGTTACTCAATTTAACTAAATAACATTTTCCTACCTGAGTAAGTTTGCTAACTCGGAAAGGCAAGTGGGCACCTTTACGACCAAGTGCTCTGATACATTCTTTCAATGCCAATAATGATTTGTTAATTTCTGCACCTTCCATTCTCGTCTGCCTGTTGGCCGACGAAGTATCAGCACCTCTTTCGTTACCAGCTAAATCTATCAGTGAAAACTTTCCGTGAATCTGTAAAAGGAATACAAATATGAAATTAAAATAACAAGAAGTTTTAAGTAAAAAATATATTAGAGTTTCTTTAACGTTTCACATACATATTATGTTCGCAAAAAGTGATATACTTGTAGTTTGCAACGATTTTGTTGCGTTCATAGCGCATGTAGCTTATGTCCAGATGACCCCATGTAGCCCTTTGTTAAAGCAGTCTTGAAAAAAATCCATACTTTCATATCTATAAATTTAAAGTGTACACTTTTGTGGCTGAAATCGAAAATGCTAATTAAGATGGTTCGGGCAAATCGTGAGAATTGGCAAAGAATAATGCAGAAGACTAGTGCTTTACAAGAGAAACTAGAGAAAATGTCAAAAAATATTGGCATACTGTCCATAGAACAGATAAGGATTTGCGAGGGAATATCTTGATCGCGCAATCTACCAAATGATGGAAAAATCTCCTTAAACAGGCGAGAAAGGTTTTAGAAACCACTAGAAACTCACGCAGATTTAGCGATTATGGAAAGAGAACAAATACCATATCTGAGGTAATATCCTGCTGTTTAGTAGACCACGTTGTACTAGTACATAATCTTCATTGGTACGAACTTCACTTTTATGAATTAATACGTACAAATACTGCGAATACGGTAGGGTTCATTTAAATAAGGTTGAGATCAGAACTACGAATTGGCCAGCATATAGACTGGATCTAAATCCCACAGAACATGTCTGTAACGACTTGATTCTGATTTATACTTTTCCATTTAAACATTTTTTAGAATAAAGTTGTCTCCTATTAACATTTCGATCTTTGGAATGTTTTCTTACCCTTAGATCTTCAATAAATCTTTGACAATTTCAATTAATCACAAACAAGTCAATTTTTCCGATCTTTCGAGCAGTGTATGTTCAGTTAAAATATAATGATTACCTTTGACATATTGTTGTTTGACCTTAAATAAATTTGGAACACGGCATGGGATCGTGATGAATTATTGTTCGCGAACGTTTGACCTGATGTGCGTGCTTGGTTGCCTTTTTGAATAAATCCCAGAACTTCTTGGACGTTATTAACTACCTTCTCTTCCAGTCCAACCACCTGTACCTGCTGTTTTCCATCTTCTAATATTCGGAGTTTCGCTTTGTTGTTCAGTAGATCGAAGACTTTACCTAAAAAAAAAATGTTTGCTAAGTACGCTAGGCAAAAATAATTTAATGGAATAGATGAATTGGTTAATAGTTCATAGTTATTTTGATAGCGGTTATTCGTAAACCGAGAAGAAATATAAAACATTTTCAATATTTCAATATTTTTTAAATTGGTTAAAGGTAAATGATACTTTCAATTTCTCTACAGAAAATTCTGTTGATGTAAAATTTCTATCGGCGCGCTTTGGAGCTAAGAAAACTCTCTACCGCTGCTCTGTACTATGACAAGAAATTGGGGAGGGTGACTCATAAATGTAACATGATATACTAATTGCACGAGATGCAAATCAAACAAGCCGTTTATTAATAAGAAAATCAAAGTAATATCAGTGACCTAGCTGTAACTACAGACGTATTCACGGTAAGTTTTAGCAAATTATTTGGTCAACACAATTTATCCGAATTCTTAATTATTTAGCTTCTAGCAGTGGCGTTTCATGAAGGCATCTTAAAAGTATTGTCTACATCGAAATTTGAATTTATTATTTATAAAAACGATTTTATTTATAACTATTTATATTCTGTTTTTTAAGCGTAAACACTCGATCGATAGGAATCTATGGAGAGAGTAACACCGAGTCGCAAACCCCTATCTCTTGTCACACTGCTCATCCATAGACCATATCCGATACACCAGTATATTCTAGTCTTAGTAGCAGACCATTTAGACGTTATTACGTTAGTCTTCTTGTTTTCTAGTGAGGGTTTGAACCACCGATACACTAAGAAGAAAATAGGCATTTATTAGGCAGTAAACAACAAAAAAAAAAGAGATCTGGAGCTCCTCAAGATCTTCAAAAAAAAAGGAAGGTGGGATAATAAATACAGAAGTTTAATACCTTAGCCAAGAGGCAGAAAAAGTACATAAATATGTCGGTATAAAAGAACAATTGAAAGAAAACGTGCAAATACTCAACTAATATCAACATAAAAGGAAAAAAAGTACTAAGAGGAACTAGTAACATAAATAGGGATAAACTGTTGACTCAACAATTAATGGAAGCAAATATTGGAGATCAAGAAATAATGATAGAAGTTACAAAAAAAGCTATAAAAGGACTGAAAAAGGATAGATCTGCGGGGCCTAGAGATATCCCTGCTGAACTGATAAAATGTGGGGCATAAAAATTTGTAGAATCTCTCACTTCACTGCATAAATCAATACTCGTGGCTCGCTTGTTCTTAACGAGCGGAAAAATGGTTATATTTCATCTATTTATAAAAAAGTAGATAAGTATAAGTGTGCAAATTATAGCAGACAGCAGACAAACAGCAATTTGTATGGAAGAATAGTTAAATATCTCATTAAGAACAAATACAAAGACCAAGAGGAAGGAAAAGAGAAACATATGATTCCGACAAACAAACTTTTGAACGTATGATTAGAAACAATATTAATTTCATTCTAATCCTTTTAATGAAATCTACATGAAGAAACATTTCGAATTAAGACTGGGAATATATTACCGCAAAGGTTCGTGGTCAATAAAGGTCTACGTCAGGAATGCTGTAGGAGAGAGAAGCTTTACATTTACGAGGGTTGTCTTTTAATTTTGCATATAGCCATAAAGACAAAAAATATATAGACTAAACGTAATTTATTGCTTTTTAAAATATGTCCCACCAAGCTCGATACACTTTTGCATATGTAAAAACCAATGTGTAAAACAGTTATTCCAGTCTTCAGTTGACACCTGCAAAATCGCTATTTTAAAGGCATCGATGGCTTCTTCTGGCGACTGGAATTGCTGCCCACGCATTGAATACTTGATCTTTGGATATAACCATGGATAACTGATAACTGGTTTACCTTTGGTAATTTACTTGCTTCAAAAGCGATTAACTATTATTGGTACGATACGTAAAAATTAGAGGGAGCTACCACAAGAATTTATAACGTCTAAAACAGAGACATACAATCTTCACTATTCGGATTCCTCCAAGGAAAATGTACCTTGGTAACGTACGTTCAAAAAAAAAAAGGACGTATTAGCCGTTTCAACCATGCACCATGATAGCAGTATTGATCCTGAAACAAGAACAAATCCGAAATAATAAAGGATTACAATAAAACAACTTGACTTACAATAAAAGACTTGACCAGTTGTGTGCACAATTTAATGTTTCCCGAAACTCTCGGCATTGGCCACTCACCGTGTTCTTTGATTTATTAAATATATCAGTAATGGCTAATAATGTCTCTGCGTCACTCCCAAGAATCACCTTTCTTCAGGACATTTCGTTTGAATTAATAAAACCACTGATGTTAAGGCGACTAGAGAAATAAAAGAAACCCTTCGAGAAATAAAAAAAATAAATTTATTTTAAAAATAAATAAGGAAACTCCTACAGAAGTTCCGACTTGATCGTTCTTATGCCTTGAAGGCATAAGAACGCAAGAAAATGGTGCAGCAGCTATGATCAGTGGACTTACCCAGGTCATTTAAAGCAAATATGTCTACATACATTGTGCTGAAATAAAACGAAACATGTAGTCTGAACCAGATTAAGATATTATATTTAGGATATTATAGGACGTAGTTTGGTTTGCAGTAGCTTTGATTATTGCTTAATCTGTGATTTTTATAGTATCATCATCATCAGTGGCAGTACAGCTCGTTATGAGCCAAAGCCTTCTTCAGAACAATCTTCCATTCGCCCCTGTCTTTGGCAACTCTTCTCCATGCTTTACGATGGATTTTAGATCATCCTCTATGTTATCTTGATTCCCCAGCACCGAGCCCATGTAGACGAAGGTGTCCACACCTTCCAGTTTCAGATCATTCAATTAATAGTCTAGGTATCTGGTTGCCTGATCTAGTACAATACATATACTTGGTTTTCTGTGCGTTTATTTTTAATCCCATTCTCAGTGCAGACGCCCTTAGTGATCGAAATGCTTCAATCAGAGATTCTGTGGACCTAGCAATAATGTCTATGTCATCTGCATATCCGACCACTTGTACAGATTTATTAAAGATGGTGCCATTCGTATTAATATGGCACTTTCGAATTACTTTTTCTAGTGCAAGGTTAAATAAGAGACACGACAGTCCATCTCCCTGTCTCAGTCCATTTTTACAATGGAAGGGTCTTGAAAAGTCGTTTTGGATTCTGACTACACTCTCTACGCCTGTGAGCGTAAGTTCCGTTAGTTGAACAAGATGAAGCGGCATTTGAAATTCCACCATAGCCTGTAGAAATTTTTGTCTGTTGACTAAGTCATATGCGGCTTTGAAATCCACGAATATGTGGTGGGTGTCGACTCCGAACTCAAGCGTTTTCTCAAGAATCTGCCTGACTGTGAAGATTTGATCCGTTGTTGATATATTGGGTCGGAAACCGCACTGGTAGTTCCCAACTATTTGTTTAGCATAGCCTATTTCCAGTCCGCGGGCGTTTCCTTCCGTTCCGATTTTTATAGTATTACTTTTCTTATTTTCATTGTTTTTCGATTTTTTTTTAATTAACGTGCAATTTACTTATAAAATAAAGCCAATTATATGTATATAGGTTGCAGTGGTATTAATAAAACTTTATGAAAACAACACTATTTTCAAATATTGCTTTTCCAGAGCTCCAGTACGTAAGTACGTATGGATTACTACTGGAAGGTTAAAGTCCATTGACACAATGACAACAAGGAGCTACAATATCAATCAACAAGAACAATGAACTCAAATTTGGATTCGAAATATAAAAAAAAGATTTATGACTATCATTTTCCGTTTCTTTTTTGACATGAAATTAGATAGATTAAGTTTAAAATTTATTCAACGATATAGCTTCGAGATTTGATAAAAATTTTAAAAACAATAGAACAAATGTGACGTACTTTCACATGATTATGAGTACAAATGAAATTATTACGAACCTAGCCAAAAATAAATGTATTAGTCACTAAGTAATCTTAATGCAAATATATTCTATCTAATATGGATGATTAAAGTAAACAAAAATAGTAGATGCGTCTTAATGTTTTTTTTTTAATTAAGCAGAAAAACATTTTAAATATCAAAATAAGAAATGATTTTTTGTTTAAGATAAAGAAAAGCAAGACATATAATAAGACAATAAGATAACTAAAATCTAAAGTATTACAATGTTAGTATGTAATAATAAAATGGACAAAATACTCCAGTCAAGAAAAAAAAACTGAACAAAAATTTATGCAACTATGTATTTAAAGGTTTTTAAAATGTATATGGGATAGCTGATGACAATTCCGTGAAGACATATAGCTGATTTTGCTATGTTTTTGTTTTAAACAATATTAAAAAGTAAAAAAGTCATTTTTTTGCCTATAAAACGTTTTTTATACAGTTTAGAGAAAAATGGTTCAAATAAAAGTTGTAGATCATAAAAAGTTCTTTCATTTTGAGTTTGCAAATGAAAAGACATAATCAATTGAAAGAGGTAATTGCAAAAGAGCCTTATTTTTGCTAAATGCAGAAAATGTTGAATTTTTGCAGGAAATGTTGATAACTTGGTTTTTGCATAATGTCATAAAATATAACTACTCAAAATTGTTGTGGCAGTTAATGAGTTATTAAAATATGCTAAATTTCAAACAGATCGACCAAATAGTTTATGTTATTTAGTTTATTTATCATGGAGAACAATTATTTAATTATTTAAAGAACTACTGTACTTGCCCAAATAGTCACTTCAGAGGTATTTTGTAAATCGCAATCGATTCTTTGGGGCTTCATTTTTTAAATATTTAAAAAAATTTCAAACATTTTATTAAATTTCATTTGATTTAAAAAACAGTTTAAAAAAGGTCTGAATAGCCCCCCGGTGCGGTCGTAACTAAGACTTTTTTTAAAGTTAAGTTTACGTTAAAACAATGCATTTTTATTAAGACAGTTTTACTGTTAAGATCGCGATTATATTAATAATTGAAGAGGATTTTATAGAAAGATGACCTAATGCAAGTGTTCTGAATCCGAAAAAGTTTGAACGGATCGGTAGTGTTGAAGATGCTTGGCATCTCGCACGCTTCGTAGGATTATAAAAGATATTATTTTGCACTCTTTTCTACACAGATGACACGGCATTATATGCAACAGGAAAAGATGACAGAAGAATAGTCCAAAACATAGAAAATCACCTTGGAAGAATCACAGAATTCACGGAAAAATGGAAAATCAAGATCAGCCCCCAAAAGACGCAATTCATTATGTTTACACAAGAGAAAAATCCACCGTAGTAGAAATCACAATGAGAGGAAACAGGATCCAATTAAAAGATTCAGTCAAGTACCTTGAAGTCCATTTCGACAGGAAACTCAGCTTTACGAAGAAAATGCAACAAATCAAGGTAAAAGCAAATATTGCAAAGAAACTTACTTGTATATGGGAAATGAGTCAATACTCACAATCTTAAATAGTTTTTATTTAATAAAGTTGGTAAATTTTGGGCTACCGGTTTCAAGGCTTACAAGATTTGCCCCATCATCAGGCCCTAGTACGTTAGTCGTATTTGTATTTTCATCATTTGAAAACTAATACTTCTTTATATCTTTAGGTCCAGTCCACTAATAAAGGTCAAGAAGATCCAGTTATACCAGGCCTACGTTAGATCGGTAATATTGTACGCGATCGGTAATATTGTACGAAGCTAGAAGCTACAGAAACGTCATGCTACAGGATCATCGATGGATCAACATGGAAAGAAACAATAACAAATGCAACCATTAGATAAAGGCTCCAGTATACACCACTGAGGGAGGTGGCTGAGAATAGGACAAGATACTTCTTCCACCAAGCCACAAGAAGACTCCTAAAGACTAGGGACATCCTCGCCAAGAATCGGATCCAGAGGACATACAGATCAAAACACAGAGTGACCGACCATATGATGAGTCTAGCCGGGTGGTTGCCGAAGACAGCCAATCAGGAAAGTAGTTACGATGCCGAAAACAAGTACCTACAGAAAAAGAAGCTAAGGAGTCCATGACATAAAAACTCAAGGTCCGAGAGAATGCAGTCCAACCAGTAGGCGGTGCAGAAGCGGTACGTCAAGAAAGAAAGCTATGATATCTTAGGTTGAAATATCTTAATGAGTGAAATGTAAATTATATTAAGGCAATAAACGTTTTTATTTTTATTTTATTATCTTCATACATCCATATTTGCAGCAGGAGATGACACCGCAAGACTTCCAGCCGCGCATCGCTTTCTGCGAGTGGTACCTAATCATGAGAGCCATCGACTCTTTTTTCGGGAGACAAATCTTGTGGAGTGACGAAGCACAATTGAATGATAAGAACCGATGCTCATCCTCACGAAATCATGGAAAATTAAGTGAATTTTCATAGAGTTATGGTTTGGAAAGGAATTAATTATTGAGAGATTGTTGGCTTCTTTTTTACGACTGGTTTGTTAATTCAGAAAGATATTTGGAGCTTTTACATGACATACTCAAAGGATTATCATTATTCTGCAGCAGGACGGCGCCAGTGCCCACTTTGGTCTGAAAGTTCGCGCTTTTCTAAACCAGCATTTTTCTAGATGGATCGGTAGATGTGGAAACGAACCGGGACATACCAAAGTTCTTAATCTAGGACATACGTAAGTTCAAGTTCGACAAAGTTCTCTCAACAACAAAACACACTGAAGAAGACTTTGAAAGAAAAACTTATAACGAAGTTTGCCTGCGTAGATCTGACAGCAGCTTTCGACACAGTAAGATATTGCACGACAAACTCTAATTCTAAATATCTTGGAGTGACTCCGGATTTGTCCAGACCATATGGTAAAATGGTGAAAATAGATCAGGACGATGTAAACTGTAACTGCGGAGAAATACAAAATATGCAAAAACTCTCCCACCAGTGTACCCTAGAAGATTTGAGAATGAAAATAGAATCGAAAGTCTGGTACTGAGATGAAATTCTATAAATATCTGGGTCGCTTTTTGGGGAAGTTTTTCTGAACGCAAATTATCAAGACTTTATTTGTCTTGGCGAGCTTCGTGTTCGCCTTATCAAAAAATTGTCCTAGTGTAAACCTTGAAGTTGGTAGAACTGGGATTCTTTTTCAGCGACCAATGAATCACATACTTTTAAGAAGTGTGCGCAAAATTCGAGAAATCGGTTTCAATCTGAGACCTTGAGTCGTCTGATGGTCATCTGTGTGGAACCTATGGTCAAGCACATATTGGAGAAGTAAAGGAATTAGTATTTAAATAGGAATAACTTTTTTAAAATTATGTTGTTGCATCTTGAATATTTATCAACCCTATTATTGGCTATCAACCACAATTAAAAAAGACTTCATTTTGGCGTATCGACCTCCACATAAGAACATAATACGATCACCAAAAGAACATTTTTCAAAATTTTGCAGTGTCGTTAATTCCCAATAAAACCGTTAATAAACTAACTTCATCCGGTATAAACACAACAATTATTTTTAAAAAGGAAGCAATATTTGTTAAACAACGTAAACATTGAAAAAATGATTTTTTCGTTTCGTCTTTGATTACGATAAATTATTTGTACTCTGTAAAAAATCTCGATAGACTTTATCTTTGAGATTATTTTCGTGTCGGAATATTTTAAGCTTGAAATATTATTATATGTTTGCAATTTCTGATAACGTTGATGATCTCAACGACAGGATTTTCACAAGTATGCCAAGTAATTTTAGGAAATGTTTTAGTATATAGGTATGTACCGAAAAGATAATGAAAAATTATTGTAATATTTAATTCTACATAAGTTTCTGAGAGGCGGTTTACCAGAAATAAACTTTTCTTACACTAGTCTTCTTCGTTAATTAAGACTTTCGTAATATTATCAATCTAAGTCATTTGAGGTGTACTTCTTGATCATTTGGGAGTAAATTGTATCTGTTGTTCAATCTCTCTGTTCCATTTTTCACCTTTATACCTTTCGTTATAAAAAGGCTATCTTATTTTTAGTTTTAGAGTCTATAATAGTTCTAGCAATTAAGTTCACCTTTCACGCAGGATTGGATTTATAGGAGCAAGTGGAAGTCGCAGGGTACTTAATCTGGCGAATATAGCGGGTGCTCCATGACTAGTTTTTGCCCAAATAGTCCTTGCCATAGTGCGCGTTGTGAGCCGGCAGGTTATAGTGATGGAGGGTCCAAAAGTTCTTTTTCCACATTTCGGGCCTATTTTTACGAATTTTTTGTCGGAGTCTTTGTAAAACCTTATAAAAGTCGATACCAGTTTATTTATGTAAATACTCTACTTTTCTGATTTCTAAAACATTCTATGTCGCCAATTTATACGTATATTAAAAATATACTGTTCTTACCTGAATATATTTCAAAAAAACTAGCAGACACCACGAGATTCAAATTTCTATATTTTGAGGAATTCACCAATCGGAAAACGTCTGAGGCAGCCATCGCGTAGATGCCGCTTTGACAGTTTTGATTTTTGCCCTGGCTGAAATCACCACCCATGGTATGCGTCTTGCCGGATCCTGTTTGACCGTAGGCAAAGCAAGTTGCAAAACCTCCCTCGAATATTGTTTTTATCAATGGTTGTGCTGTGTACCTAAGGACAAAGGGAAACTTAATATAATAAACAATATAGACTTAAACTTCAGACACGAGTTGAAATCGGGTCAAGATTGTAAATTTTCCTAATAAAATAAAAAAAACGGCTGTGTGTGTGAAAGATATGGCAAGGACCCAAGTCCATCAGCCACAGAGTGTTTTATTTATTTTTGAAGACATTTTTTGTTATTTTTAATGTCAAGTTATACTAATTTTGATTTACAATTTACTACATTAAATGGTCTGCTAGGTCTCCAGATTTGAATCCCATGGACTTTTCTATTTGGGATTATTTAAAATGTAGGGTATATGTAAACCGACCTATCAATTTGGTAGATCCCCAACAGAGAATTCGTACTGAAATGCAATAAATTACACAAGTGATGTTATTAAACATAACCCAATAATTCATTGGACGTCTCGGATACTGTCAATTAAACCAAGGAGCTCAACTCGAGCATTTGTTGTAATTATGTTATTTGTTTGTCTTTAATATGAAATGAATTCTTTTATAATTTTCTTTGTAAAATAAATTTTGAATTAAACTTTAAGAAATACGAGCACTGGTTTCCTTTACACTCCGTATACTGAAGTTTGAATGTTATAAGTGTGGTACAGTTGTACTCAGAAAAATATGGGCTTTTAATGTTTTAGATAAAAATATGCCCTTTCTATTTAAAAAAATTATCGATGACGTCACATCTGCTAAGGTAGTGGAGGTAAAAGTGATTTTTTTCCAAAAAGGTTCAAAAATAAAAATCGACCTTTCAGAGCTTTAACTCTGAAAATATTTAAGTCATGAGATAATAAACCATTTCCACACTATATGAATGCACTGTATAACGGAAATCGTTGTCATGTACCCCCAAATAAAAAAAAGTGGTTAATTCATCAGTTTTATGATCTGTAAATGCAACGTAAAAAATAAAACGTTTAAAATAAAGGCGGATTTAGCAACAAGTAGTCTCGAAAACAAGACAATGAAAGAATCCATTTATGCGTTGTTATATAAATCGGCAACACTATTGCGTGTAGGAGGTTAAGGTGTGCCTTGCACAAACACTTTATACAATTCTCCATTTCGGTCTGAATTTAAATGTAACTAAAATATTCAAACGAAAAAGTAGAATCTAGATAAAAATAGCTTTTATTACAGTGTTGGTTGTCTAGCTACAATTTGGTTCTTTATCTAAATTTCATTTAATCTAAGTTTGATTTTAGAATTATTCAAGATTCACAAGAAAAAAGTTAATTTTTTGTAGTCGGATGTATACCTACCATATATCACAATTTTTTTTATTTAAAAATCCTTTATAAAACATATTATACTGGGTGTTTCAAAAAGGTATGTCATAAATTAAATCACGCATTCCGGGGACAAAAATAAATTGATTGAATCCAACTTACCTTAGTACAAAAGTGTACACAAAAAAAGTTACAGTCCTTTGAAGTTACAAAATAAAAATTGTTTTTTTGCATTATCTCCTAAACTGCTTGACATTTTGTAATAAAAATGAACACGTTACTTTCTTGTACTGAAAGCATTTTTCATAAAAAAGAAACAACAAAATCTAAGCGCACAGAAAAATTTTAAGGGGGGTGTGCAGCCCCAAATCCACCCAAACTTTTAAGTACGTTCAAATCAAATGAATTTTGTGACATCATTAGTTTAACACATTATTTTTAAAATTTTTTTGCCTCATCACTTTTTTCAAAAAACAGTTTTTATTGAGTTACGGCCCTTTTCATTAACTTTTAAAAAATTACGTGCTACTAAATAAATGGCTTAAATGAATTAACAAGTACAAAAAATGTCTATAACCTCTATAAATATGATATTACAATAAATGTTCAAAATGACCCCCATTTTCTCAACCCTCAATTGTTGTTCGTCCTCTATTGTTACAGAATAAACTTTCTCTTTCATAAACCCCCAAAAGCAAAAGTCCATGGGGTTAAGACCTGGACTTCTGGGTGGCCAAGAAATAGGTGCGTCACGACCCCTTCCAATCCACCGTTCAGGATACTGCCTGCAAAGGTATTCCCGGACTTCATTACTGTAATGCGGTGGAGCGCCATCTTGTAAAAACCACATATTTTGCCTTATTGCATATTCACTTCTTCCAAATACTCTTGTTAAATCGTTTGCCAAGAACTGCCAATAATTATGATTATTTAAATTGTTGGGAAGAAATACTGGGACTATTAGATTGTTATCCACAATTCCTGCCCAAACATTAAAGTAATTTGGTTCTAGGAAAGTCCTTTCCATTTCTACTGAAGGTAGCCTCGTCGATAAACAAAATATTTCTGATAAAATTAACATTTCTAGTGTTTTACATTAACAACCAATCGCCAAATCCAATACTTTTAGGATAATCTTCAACCAATAACTCTTGAACCGTTCTGGTGATGGGGTTTAAGCAGCTGATCCTTCAAACGCCTCCAAACCCTTACGTGAGAAACATTTAGTTGAGCAGCTATTACCCTTGTACTTATTCCAGGGACTTCTTCAATGATTTCTAAAATGTCTTCATCAGTTGCATCCATTATTGAACGACCACTATTGCCAGCAACTTGCGGTTGAAATGTACCCGTTTCCCGTAAACGACGATCAATGGTCAGAAATAATCGTCTATCGGGTGTATTTCGATTGGGGTATTTTACTGCATAACGCCTTGCGGCTGCTGTACTATTTCCTTGACATTTACCTACGATATTCCCGATAGTTTATTGAAATCATAATTTAATTTTATCCAACTTACCCAAAGTTAAATGCATATTTGCCATATCTTGAAATGTGTAGGCCATTGTAATATCAAAATTTTTAATATTAATCTTATTCACACAATAAAGGATAGCTTCAAATTATTGACTATTTATTGATGGAACTGTTTGTAATTATTTTATCCATAGAAACTAGTTGTAATTTTATGGCCAACTAGGAAAAAACTAATTTTTCGAAAAAGTGATGAGGCAAAAAAGTTTTAAAAATAATGTGTTAAACTAATGATGCCACCAAATTACCAAATTACTGCACACCCCCCTTAAAATTTTTCTGTGCGGTTAGATTTTGTTGTTTCTTGTGTATGAAAAATGCTTTCAGAACAATAAAGTAACGTGTCCATTTTTATTACAAAATGTCAAGTACTTTACGAGATAATGCAAAAAAAAACAATTTTTATTTTGTAACTTCAAAGTGCTCTAAATTTTTTTGTGTACACTTTTGTACTAAGGTAAGTTGGATTCAATCAATTTATTTTTGTCCCCGGAATGATTTAATTTATGACATACGTTTTTGAAACACCCTGTAGAACGTCAACAACGGTTAACGTCCAGCTATTTCGGTAAAATACGTAAATTAAATATAAAAGCAATATTGAATCCAACGTTTTGGGGAAATGGATCTCCCGAATATGGAATCGCGATCGAAACCCAAGCAAAAAAAATGTTTCAAAATCAAATCAAAATCAATTTTAAATATTAATATTGAACTATCAAGACTTTTCATACATGATGAATATCCTTGAATTTCACTTTTTCAAACTTTCACCACTTTTTTTATTAATTATGCGATAAACATTCAAATTTTTCATTAATAAATAAAAAATAACGGAATTTTCTATTATGCAGAAAAAAGCTTGATATACTTAGATACAGTTTCTTTTATTTGACTTCAAAGAAAAAGAACAATTCATAATAAATAACCCGTGTTTATCACAGAAGTTAACAACCTCTCAAAGTTCACACAGACTTTTCACACAGTTATAATAATTTTGTATTCATATTTTCTATATTAAGCATTCAGTTTTATTAATCATGTGGATTCCATTCTGCTTTAATAATTACACGTTTTCTGCAAATTATGCCACAAGAAATTGAATTCAAAAATTATTGATAATTTTAAATTTGAAAATTGTAAATATAATTGTATATCGACTAAGATTTCAGTTATTAATAGAATTTAGCGAAGAACCCAAATTTTATACTAATAATGAGTCACCGTAATTATTTTAAAATAGTTATTTGCGGTTTTTCAAACTGTATTTTTATAGTTTGAAGTTATTCACATTAAACACGATCTGTGACAATAGTATTCGATAGAAGGGGACTTACAACTGACATTGGACGTTAGCTTTAGAAATCGGTTCTAAAGTATGTTTCAACTGTAGTGGCGGAAATTTCTAGGAACAGTAAAGCCTCGCCAAACAAAGCAGTGGCGTTCCAAAAAATACTTACAAAGGTTGTTTTAACTTTACAACCTTTATTATTTATATTATTACTCACTTAAACGTCACAAAGTTAAATAGAAGAATATACGAAATGATTGTAATAAAGCAAAAAAATAATACAAGAACAGCTTGGAAAACTTATATTCACATAGGTTACATAGGTACATCTTAATGTTAAATTATATTATTCACTTTCATAATCAGATGCACTGTCGTCGTCACTAGAATCATTTAATTCAGTCCTTAATTCTTCAGTAATTACATCTATGCGACGTTCACTTTCCAAATACTTATCTTGTTCACACACTTTCTTCCAGTTATCTACAGTTACTCTAGCAAATTCCTGTTCTACCAACACTTTTACGTCTTCTAACTTAAAATAAACGTTTTGTTTTGAAACTTTATTTTTTATTTGGGCCCAAACCATTTATATAGGGTTCAAGTCTGGATGATATGGCGGAAATTTTAAAGAAACATGTCCACATTCTTGCAGCACTTTGCCAAAATTATAATGAATATGATCTTGTTTGTGTTGTTTGATGATTTCATACAATTGCGGTTTTAATATTGACGTTACAAATGGTAAATTTTTTTTCTGTCACTGTCACACACACCGGTGAGTGCTTTATTGATTTGTACATTATGACATGACGCATTTTTAGAAACGACAACAGATCCGACAGGCAAATTGGGGATTAACTGTTCTTTCATCCATTTTTCACAATTTTCTGAATACATATCATCATGATAATCTCCTGTCTTAGCTCCTGATTTAAAAATCAAAAGAGCATTCTGTATGAAACCCATCTCCCCATTACCATGTACAACAAATGTTTTTGAACAATCCTTTGCCACTGTCATCTGTCCAGCTATTTGGTGTAGTGTGTCCTGCATGTACATAGGTTTCATCAACATATACAATTGACTTACCTTCGCTTCTGTAATATTTAATTTTGTCCAAATATTTAATGCGTAGAGCACGAATATCATTCCGTTCAATTAATAAATGTCGATTATCTTTCGTTTTCTTCCATTTAAATCCCAAATCTTTCACAATTCTGTAGAGAGAACTCACACTTCCAATCCACTCGTACACCTCTTCAAGCCTTTTCTGCAAAAGCTTCAATGATACACAACGTTCAGTCTCATGAAAACGATTAATGGTATTTCTAATGAACTGTTTGTCATACTCCCTCAAGTCTGTCGCGGTTGCTTTCCTTTTAGCAAGTGTTGTAGTTGGAAATTTTAGTGTATTATTTGACTCTGCGTTTGTTAACATACTCCCTTGTTGAATGTTCCTTTCTACTGTACGTAAAGATACTCCAGTAGCTTCACTCACGCGTTGTTAAATACTGGTTCGATTATCTTCAGGAAATAGTATTTGCATATATTTAAATATATTGTAAATGATTCCTTTGGATTCTGGTGTAAATATGATCTGTTTACTCGTACTACACTTAACCATCTCTATTCTACAAAATAGTTCTAATACGCGTGGTAGCAGCTTTCTTGTTGAGACTCGACAACATAATGAGACTAAATTACGAACTCATTTGAAATCCAGTGACTAGAAATTCTAGGAAATAATTCTTATAAGTTCTTTGTATGTCCTTAAAGAGTCGTTAAGGAGTCATTAATAATGACTTTATAATTACGGTTTTAAGGTTACTAATATAAATTAGAAATTAACTTTTACCAAACTTTATGGAGTATCAATTATTAAAGATCGTATTATAACAAACAAAAAGTTTGGTATCTATAAAACAATCTGTGTACAATCAAACTCCATCTATTATTTAAGTGAGTAATCATTTTGTAATCAGTGGGATTTCAAATAATTTAATTTGTTTAATATTGCAACGCCACTGCGTGGGTCTGATCATAGATATTCTATTGTCTGCGCGATTAACTATTTCGTGGAAGGCCTCGCCACTCGATTTGAAATAAGCTGTACCACGTTGCTAATCTTGATCAAGCTGTCGTGCCCTATTCAATCTATTTTTGAACATCTTATTTGGCTTTTCTACTACAATTTATTTGGCATATCAACTCCAATTACGTATATAAAACACTTTCAGAGTGAACAATATTTTAAGTTTATTTGTTTTATTATTTTTAATACGAGCTCGCCAAAAATTCCACACATCCTTTCCTTACCCAGCAAGCTTTTTAAAATTTAATATCCAAATACCCAACAACCCATCAAATCTTGACTGTTGCTTCCAAATGAGATGTGATGAAGGACATGTTGCAGCATATAGCTGCGAAAACATCACGTCCACAGTACGAATTCCAACAAATTTTTGTATATATGCAATAGAGAGAAAAGTTAATTCTACAAAAAAAGTACAAATACAAAAGATTTTTGTTAAAAACTATCTTAGCTACATTTTTTACAGCGCGCAGCGTAAATTCTTGGTAAATCGATTTTTTCCGTTCCCCACCCCCCACCTGCAGGGGGCTTTTCAGGGGAAGCCCAGGGATAGGAGTTCATTTTTGAAATTGTACATCTGAGTAGTCCTTTACATCGTTAAGAAAGGGATGGAAAACAAAGTTATGTAAAATGTAAATGTGAATGTAAAAATGTTGAATACAACAACGATTAAAAATTATCAGCTGAAATCCTATCTGACGTAAACGGGCCAAGTGACAAAAATTACTTTGATCATAATACGAATTTAAATTTCTTCTTATTTCGTATGCGAAATATGCTCGAATGAATCTGTATTTTTAAACGTCCTTCGAAATGTTATACGTATACAAGAATTTTAAGAATTCTCGTATACGTATACGAGAAGAATCATTGCAAATTCGAACAACAAAAACTTAAATAAAAGAAAAGAAGTGTTAAGTTTAACGAAAGTACCAGCTGAATATAGCCGCAAATGTCAACCATAAAATAAAATATTTCGGTTTGGCAGTGTTGGGATGTTTTCATAATGCATATGTTGTATGCTTCAAATATAAAGAGAGAAAGCTTTTAAAAAGTACATTTTGATTATACTATTTTATGAATTCTGCAATTTTTAATTTATATAAAACAATAATGAGTAAATATTTGTCTCTTTCGAGATTAGTTGCGAACATCTGTTGCAATCTGGCAACTGCTGATTTGACGATTGCCAAATCTATCCCCTAATATATCAAAGGGCAATTGCCAAAATAAAAATTTATAATAATTAACTGCAGTTAATCTCCAAAGGAACAAATATTTACTAATTCTTGTTTTATATAAATTAAAAATTGCAGAATTCATAACATAATATAATCAAAATGTACTTTTCTGAAGCTTTCTCTCTTTATATTTGAAGTATACATCATACATTATAAAAACATGCCCTGCCAAACCAAAATTTTTTGGTCGATATTTGACATTTGTGGCTATAATCAGCTTGTACTTTCGTTAAATTCAAACAAAAGAAGAATAATTTACAGTTTTACTTAACCTAGTTTATGGTGACTTTGTCATCGAAAACAATTCTTTGTTTCTTGTAAATTAGCTGAAATGAGTAAAAAAAGGGCATGAAATATGGTGGTTCAGTGTCGACCGAACAAAAAAGAGCCAATAAAGTCTATCAACTTCATTGTGAGGGGCTTTGTTAATTTTTACAATTTTTGAAATTGTTCATCCTCCAGAGCAGCGTTTCCCAAACTTATTTTTCCGTGGCCCGGTTATTTTTGTACTTATCCTTCGTGACCCACTAATTTTTTGCATACCCTGGTGTGTGTGTACGATAAAATATATTTAAATATTTATTATAGGTTTATATATTTTAATAAAGAATCATTAGCTCAAACAAAAATGTAATAAAACAAAATAAAAAATACTTTATTAATGAGAAGAATGCAGTTGTTTCTGGTTAACTAAAAACTTCATGTTTGAAGGAAAAGATGTTAATTTTATCGTCAGGTCCGGTTCGACTTCCAAACGGTCCCTATATTTATTTTTGAGGAAAACCGATGTTGAAGATCCTGTCGTAACAAAAGGAATTAGAAACCTTATCGTTTTGTCTGCTAAAACTGGGTACTCCTGGCGCCAAGACAGCCAAAAATCTATCAGTGGTATTTTGTTAAATATCTCTTTGAGTGCTCTATCACACGATAGTTTAATTACTCACTCAATATCTAAATCCGGAAGTCCTGTCTCGGATTCTACGTCCACTGTGAATAGATTCATTAGGACCACATATGCTGCAACTGCCAACAGTTGGATGGAAACAACCGTTTTTGAAAATTATTTCATATATATTATTATTATATTAATAACAAAGTTAACTACATTTCAAGACAAATGGATAATCTGACAACAATGTAAATACTACTATAAGATCGGACGTATTACAAAACCTCACTCTGTATATGGATATAATATCCTATTTTCTATTGATATAAGTCATATATTGACTTTTATTAATGTTAATAACTTCCAAACATTTTACCAAGGCAAGATTGAAACGTTTTGTTTAGCTACCCGTATTATGATGACAGCAATTTAGTCACAATAAAATCATTAAGGCGATATAACTCGATCTAAAATTAGGTGCGGTATGTCGGTTTGTGGTGGCCGATACTAAATGCATTTTGTACTACATGTATTATTAACTTTAAAATATAATTAAACGTTAACAGGTAGGTTTAATGATTATAACGGCAAAATTCATATCTGAGGTCAACGATATTTTAATGAAACCTATTTAAATAAAAAAAGCTTCGTACGCCACACCATATTAATGAAAATTGTAAGGTTTCCAATGTAAATATAAAAATAATATAAAAATATAAAAATAGAAGATCAGTAAACAGATGCAGTTTAAATTCAAGAAAGATTTCACCAGAGATGTATTTGGTAACTCTTAATCTTCAAAATTTACTCAGAACATATTTTCAAAGAAGCTCAAGATTATGACAAAGGTAACCTTATCAATGGGTAACGTCTTAATAATATAAAATATGCAGACGATACAGTTATCTTCTCACACAACATGAAGTATTAATAATTATTTAAACGTGTTATATTCATATTTCAAATCACCAATGATTATGAATTGTAACTTAAGACAAAGGAAATAAAATATCGTCATCATCATCATCATTCTGGCTTTACAACCCTGCATGGGTAATAGCCTCGTCAAGAATTTCTCTACACTCGTCCCTATCCATCGCCTTTCTCCGCCAAGCACGTATTCCCATATTTCTCATGTCTTCATCGATGTTATCAAAGAACGTGGTTTTGGGTCTTCCTCTTGTTCTCTGATCAATGGAGCGATTATCAATGGATATCAAGGAGCGATTTTCTAGCTGTGTCATTTTGTTCCAACCGCATTACATGCCCTATCCACCTCAGACGTCCCATCTTAATATATTTTACGATATCTGGTTCCTAGTATATTCTATTATGTATAAGTTGTATCGTCTTCTTCACACTCCATTATCATTCACTGCTCCATAGATTCGCCTTAGTACTTTTCTTTCGAAACATCCTAATATGTTTTCATTATTTTTTGTGAGAGTCCAGGTCTCTCAACCCTATGTTAGAACTGGGCGTATTATTGTTTTGTAGAGTTTTATTTTTATATTTCTCGATATAATTGTGGATTTAAGGATGAGTTTGAGCCTATGATACGGACATGATAGCATCTGTTGGCCATGCAAATTCTGCGGTAGTATTATTTTCAGCGTTAAGGAGCGCTCCCAGGTATACAAATTCGTTTACTGCTTCGATGAAATCGTTTTCTATAACAAGTGTCGTAGGATTTGTGGTTGCGCGCTTATTTTCATATACTTCATTTTATTGGTGTTTATTATTAAACCCATTTTTGTAGCTGATTCTTTTAATACTACATACGCCTCTCGTACAGCGTTTTCCGTTCTCCCAACAATATTGATATAAAATATACGGTTATCATATACAACCAAATACGCAACTAACAACCATCTATAGATTAAACCGTTGAAACGTATACTCATCTTGGCAGTAAGAGCCAGTGGGCTTCTTTATTTAAATAATTTCATGTTATATTATTGCGCTAACATAATATAGCATACACTCTCGGCCAAGAAACGCATAAGCGCCTGATACTCCACAAGGAGGGATGAGAGAGAGAGAGAGAGAGAGAGAGAGAGAGAGAGAGAGAGAGAGACACACCATATTAATGAAAATTGTAAGGTTTCCAATGTAAATATAAAAATAATATAAAAATATAAAAATAGAAGATCAGTAAACAGATGCAGTTTAAATTCAAGAAAGATTTCACCAGAGATGTATTTGGTAACTCTTAATCTTCAAAATTTACTCAGAACATATTTTCAAAGAAGCTCAAGATTATGACAAAGGTAACCTTATCAATGGGTAACGTCTTAATAATATAAAATATGCAGACGATACAGTTATCTTCTCACACAACATGAAGTATTAATAATTATTTAAACGTGTTATATTCATATTTCAAATCACCAATGATTATGAATTGTAACTTAAGACAAAGGAAATAAAATATCGTCATCATCATCATCATTCTGGCTTTACAACCCTGCATGGGTAATAGCCTCGTCAAGAATTTCTCTACACTCGTCCCTATCCATCGCCTTTCTCCGCCAAGCACGTATTCCCATATTTCTCATGTCTTCATCGATGTTATCAAAGAACGTGGTTTTGGGTCTTCCTCTTGTTCTCTGATCAATGGAGCGATTATCAATGGATATCAAGGAGCGATTTTCTAGCTGTGTCATTTTGTTCCAACCGCATTACATGCCCTATCCACCTCAGACGTCCCATCTTAATATATTTTACGATATCTGGTTCCTAGTATATTCTATTATGTATAAGTTGTATCGTCTTCTTCACACTCCATTATCATTCACTGCTCCATAGATTCGCCTTAGTACTTTTCTTTCGAAACATCCTAATATGTTTTCATTATTTTTTGTGAGAGTCCAGGTCTCTCAACCCTATGTTAGAACTGGGCGTATTATTGTTTTGTAGAGTTTTATTTTTATATTTCTCGATATAATTGTGGATTTAAGGATGAGTTTGAGCCTATGATACGGACATGATAGCATCTGTTGGCCATGCAAATTCTGCGGTAGTATTATTTTCAGCGTTAAGGAGCGCTCCCAGGTATACAAATTCGTTTACTGCTTCGATGAAATCGTTTTCTATAACAAGTGTCGTAGGATTTGTGGTTGCGCGCTTATTTTCATATACTTCATTTTATTGGTGTTTATTATTAAACCCATTTTTGTAGCTGATTCTTTTAATACTACATACGCCTCTCGTACAGCGTTTTCCGTTCTCCCAACAATATTGATATAAAATATACGGTTATCATATACAACCAAATACGCAACTAACAACCATCTATAGATTAAACCGTTGAAACGTATACTCATCTTGGCAGTAAGAGCCAGTGGGCTTCTTTATTTAAATAATTTCATGTTATATTATTGCGCTAACATAATATAGCATACACTCTCGGCCAAGAAACGCATAAGCGCCTGATACTCCACAAGGAGGGATGAGAGAGAGAGAGAGAGAGAGAGAGAGAGAGAGAGAGAGAGAGAGAGAGAGAGAGACACACCATATTAATGAAAATTGTAAGGTTTCCAATGTAAATATAAAAATAATATAAAAATATAAAAATAGAAGATCAGTAAACAGATGCAGTTTAAATTCAAGAAAGATTTCACCAGAGATGTATTTGGTAACTCTTAATCTTCAAAATTTACTCAGAACATATTTTCAAAGAAGCTCAAGATTATGACAAAGGTAACCTTATCAATGGGTAACGTCTTAATAATATAAAATATGCAGACGATACAGTTATCTTCTCACACAACATGAAGTATTAATAATTATTTAAACGTGTTATATTCATATTTCAAATCACCAATGATTATGAATTGTAACTTAAGACAAAGGAAATAAAATATCGTCATCATCATCATCATTCTGGCTTTACAACCCTGCATGGGTAATAGCCTCGTCAAGAATTTCTCTACACTCGTCCCTATCCATCGCCTTTCTCCGCCAAGCACGTATTCCCATATTTCTCATGTCTTCATCGATGTTATCAAAGAACGTGGTTTTGGGTCTTCCTCTTGTTCTCTGATCAATGGAGCGATTATCAATGGATATCAAGGAGCGATTTTCTAGCTGTGTCATTTTGTTCCAACCGCATTACATGCCCTATCCACCTCAGACGTCCCATCTTAATATATTTTACGATATCTGGTTCCTAGTATATTCTATTATGTATAAGTTGTATCGTCTTCTTCACACTCCATTATCATTCACTGCTCCATAGATTCGCCTTAGTACTTTTCTTTCGAAACATCCTAATATGTTTTCATTATTTTTTGTGAGAGTCCAGGTCTCTCAACCCTATGTTAGAACTGGGCGTATTATTGTTTTGTAGAGTTTTATTTTTATATTTCTCGATATAATTGTGGATTTAAGGATGAGTTTGAGCCTATGATACGGACATGATAGCATCTGTTGGCCATGCAAATTCTGCGGTAGTATTATTTTCAGCGTTAAGGAGCGCTCCCAGGTATACAAATTCGTTTACTGCTTCGATGAAATCGTTTTCTATAACAAGTGTCGTAGGATTTGTGGTTGCGCGCTTATTTTCATATACTTCATTTTATTGGTGTTTATTATTAAACCCATTTTTGTAGCTGATTCTTTTAATACTACATACGCCTCTCGTACAGCGTTTTCCGTTCTCCCAACAATATTGATATAAAATATACGGTTATCATATACAACCAAATACGCAACTAACAACCATCTATAGATTAAACCGTTGAAACGTATACTCATCTTGGCAGTAAGAGCCAGTGGGCTTCTTTATTTAAATAATTTCATGTTATATTATTGCGCTAACATAATATAGCATACACTCTCGGCCAAGAAACGCATAAGCGCCTGATACTCCACAAGGAGGGATGAGAGAGAGAGAGAGAGAGAGAGAGAGAGAGAGAGAGAGAGAGAGAGAGAGAGAGCTATTCCCAAAAGCTATTCTACCATCCCGGAAAACCGAGAAATCGGCCAAAAAGCGAACCGCAAGATATTGATTACTAATTTATTGACGAAGTTTTACGCCAAGAAACAATTTATAGCTGCAACCGTTTCCGAGAAACAATGATTATGCTAACTTTATGTTTATGGACAAGTATGCCTTACGCTAAGTTCAGCAGAATAAGTAAATCATTGCTTATTCATAAAATTCGCTTTAGAATGTATACCTACCTATATTGCTCCCTACCCTGTGATAGGGATTTTGTGGTAATTAAAAGCAAAATTATTCATGTAAAAATAACCGCTCTGATGTGGTATTGGTCAATGCTGAAGATTGATTATAGAAGTTGGTTGCCAGAGTACTACAAAAAAAACAGTTTATCCGCGGAATCCAGTGGCAAAAATATTCCAAGGAATCAGAAGGTTTTACTAAAAATAAGCCAACTCATGCATTTTCACCACTCCTACAAGAACTCAAACTTGGTTGTAACACACCCTTTTATTAAAGGATTAGCCAATCACACCTTCAGGCTTAACAATAAAAAAAATACACTAATATTGCCTGAAGCATTGGCATATCCCAGTGGAAAGATTCCGATTAATTATAAAAAGATTGTTGATATACAAAAACTACAAAGTTATATACCGGATGTAGAAAATATCCAGGATTATTATAATGAATTTTTCTACTGACCCACAACGACCAATAATATACCTGAAGAAGATGAATTGATCACACTTTTTGTTTTTTTTTGAGTTGTAATAATATTTTTTGTACTTTTTAATATAAATTACAGTACTATGTGTATTTTGTTTCATTTTAATTCCTTCTAAAGTTTAGTTTCAGGTGACGCTGAACAATTTATTTGAGAAACCCCTAAGTAAATTAAGTTTGAGGTTATCATCATCATCATCAGTGGCATTACAGCTCGTTATGAGCCAAAGCCTTCTTCAGAACAATCTTCCATTCGCCCCTGTCTGTGGCAACTCTTCTCCATGCTTTAACTCCGATGGATTTTAGATCATCCTCTATGTTAACTTGATACCTAAGTTTTGGTCTTCCTCTGGCTCGTCTTCCCACTGGTCCTCTTCAGTCGAAAATTTTTCTGATCGTTGCATCTTCATCTCGCCTAATTACATGTCCTACCCATCGAAGGCGTGCTAATTTAATATATTTTACAACGTCAGGTTCCCCAAAACTTCTATATAACTCAAAGTTGTAGCGCCTACGCCACAAACCCTGTTCTTGGATTCCTCCATATATTTTTCTTAGAATTTTTCTCTCGAAACGTTTAAGCAATTCTTGGTCGTTCTGTGTAAGTGGCCACGTTTCAGACCCGTATGTTAACACTGGCCTTATTAGTGTTTTATATATGGTAACTTTAATTTTTCTGGGTAGTTTTGGGGCCATATGTTTCCTCAAGCCATAATAGCACTTATTGGTAAGCACTATTCTTCTTCTAATTTCTTCGCTGACATTGTTGTCTTTGGTCAGCAGCGAGCCCAGGTAGACGAAGGTGTCCACACCTTCCAGTTCCAGATCATCAATTAATAGTCTAGGTATCTGGTTGCCTGATCTAGTACAATACATATACTTGGTTTTCTGTGCGTTTATTTTTAATCCCATTTTAAGTGCAGACGCCCTTAGTGATCGAAATGCTTCGATCAGAGATTCTGTGGACCTAGCAATAATGTCTATGTCAGTTTGAGGTTATAACAGAGCTTATTCTCAATCTTTTTTTCAAAAAATATTGGAGAGAAAAAATCAAGAAACAAGAAATAAATGGAATTAGGTCAGTTTTTAACATGTAGAGATCTTCGTATTTTCCTCACAGTTTTTTTCTTGTTTTCTGAAAGTTTTAGTTTTGTGACTAATGGGGTTTCTCAAATAAGTGATTCAATTGTTTCTTGAAGTAAAACTTCGGCAATAACTTAGCAATCAATTCCTGATTGTTCACTTTTTGGTAGATATCTCGGTTTTTGCGGGGATGTGTTTTGAGCTAGGGGATGATGGGGTAGCTTTTGGGGATTGGTTATTATGCCAATCAACAGCAATTAATTAGCAATAAAATATACTGCCAAGACTGGGTCTGTAGCCTTCTTCATTGCCGAGATATAGCTATGGCTAAGCTAGCTTTACCGTAAACCGATTGTTTCTCGGAAACGATTGCAGCTATAAATTGTTTCTTGGAGTAAAACTTCGGCAATAAATTGGAAATCAATTCCCTACAGTTCGCTTTTTAGCCGATATCTCTGTTTTTCTGGGGGTGTGTTTTGAGCTAGGGGATGATGGGGTAGTTTTTGGAGATTAGTTAATATACCAATCCACAGCAATTAGGCAATAAAATATGTCGCCAAGATGGACCCTGTACACCTTTTCGTTGGCGAGATATAGCTATGGTTTTACTGTAAAGCTTAGCTTACCACTTTTTCTCGGAAAGAGCTACAGCAATAATTTTTTTCTTTCCTTAATAAATCAGCAACAAATTAGTGTTGTTCTGAATTCAGCCTTATAAAATGGATATGCTAACTTTACAGACATTTTCTCGATCATATTACGAGAAACATACAGGATCGCTTCAGCTGGTTTTACAAAGTTTTAGGCAAAAGAGGAATAGGAAGACTTTCCTATTCCTAATCCTAACCACGCAATTGTTCTGTAAAGCTGTCAGTAAACTGTGAATTGCTATGAAGGCCGTCAACATCCGGGAGGAATAGGCATTCTGACAAGAAGAAATGGAATAAAATGAAGGGCATTCATTTAGAATTCAAATATCAGATAATCAGCACCTAAAGCTAGCATAAATGGAAGACGCAATAAAGAACGAGATGCTGATAGGTGGCTCCAATTAAAAGAAAACGAACAAAATAAAATACAGCTTTACTGGTGCTATAATTATTTTAAAACTGATTTTTCGTCATCTACCATCATACTTCTATAATAATATTTAAATATATGTGCCGTATAAAGTGCTTTTATGTACCTAATGATAAATTTTAAAGTGTTTTAAAAAATACAGTTACTATTCGTTCGCCATAATGCAAATTTAATGTTGTGATTGTATCAGTAATGTTTGTAGTGACTTCTATATAAGCTATTACGTCTAGCTGTAAATTTCTTAGATAAAGCACAATGTAAACAATTTTATAACACATTTTCCTTATGTTAATATTACAATAATAATAGAATTTTAAATCAATCATTTTTAGAAATATTTATTAAGGGTCTACATTATTTTACAACGCATTTGTTAACTTTTATAAATCTTTACATGTTCACTCTAATGATACCTACATGTTATCGATTATCTGTCCACTCGAAAATAAAACCATTAAATGTTTAGAGTGCTAGTAAACTACGAGGGTAGTTTTAAAAATATCATTATTGAGTAAATAGAATAAGTTAGCTTATTGTATATTTCACTATGATACATTATACGAGGGTTGTCTCTTAGATTTGCATCTAGCCATAAAGACAAAAAACATACTTAAAGGACTTTATTGCTTTTCAAAATGTCCCACCAAGATCGATACACTTTTGCATACGTTCAAACCAGTTGGTAAAACTGATAGTCTTCAGTTGACACCTGTAAAATCGCTATTTTAAAGGCATCAATGGCTTCTTCTGGTGACTGGAATCGCTGCCCACGCATTGAATTCTTGACCTTTGGGAACGTGAAGAAGTCGTTGGCACTTAGATCGGGGCTATATGGTGGATGGTTTAACAATTCGATGTTTTGAAGCTAAAAAAACTCTATTGTCTTTTGGGCAGTGTGAGCACTTACATTGTCCTAATGTTGGATGATTCGCCGTTGTGTCTTGCTTTGTAGGGGTTTCGCTTTAACCTCTGGTAAACAAACGGTTATATACCAATCAGAAGTAACCTTTCTTCGATCTTTTCAATCTTCTAAAGCAATTGTTGCCACATGACCATTTTCTTCAACACATTTCGACAAGGGATCACTTTTATTGGTTTTTCCTCATCCTGAAACATCCACACAGCGGATTGTCGTTTAGTAAATCCAAGATTCATCGCCATTAACAGTACTATAAACGTTTTTTGAGCTTCCTTTGTTGAACCGTTCCAATGTTTTTTGACACTAATTGACTCGAACCACTTTTTACTGTTCTGTGAGTAAATGAGGGATCCAACAGGCAACCAACTTCGTAACACCCAGTTCTTCATGTAGAATCTTTTGGATCGAGGTCTTTGAAATGTCCAAAGATTCCCCTATCTCCCGGTATGTTACACGGCGGCCATCCTTAATTAGCTGACGAACAGCATCAATGTTTTGCTGTGTAACTGCTGTTTTGGGTGGACCTGGCCTGGAGTCGTCGCTGAGACTGCAGCGACCACGTTGAAATTCGCAATACCAGCGGGAAATAATTGACTGGTGTTATGATGCTTCATTCCCAAACACTGAAACCACTTCAACGTGAAATTGCTGTTGGGATAATCCTCTCGAAAAATTGTAAAAAATTATTGCTTGAAAATGTTCTCGACGAGATCCATTTTTCGACCGACTGGCTAATTTCAAAAATTCACTGTAGGTATCTACAAGACTTGTTGTATCGCAATGAAACTCTCGATTTATGTCAACAAAAGATTGAGGTAACATTTGTGTCGAAAGGTTTTATTGCTGGCGCCCTCTAAGCGGCTATATACAAAACTAAAAAGACAAACCTCGTACAAGTCAACTGGACTTCAGCAGATCTGCAACACAGAATGACTTTTAAGTATGAAACGCTTCAATTATCTCGTAAATGACTTGCATGATTTATATAAATTTTGGTTTGTGATGGTATGTCCGTAAATATGATAACTTTGCTATTTCAAATGGTTTACTTTTTAAATAGCTCCATAAAAAGAAATCAAGGGGAGTTAAGTATGGTGATACAGGTGGCCATTCTATTGATCCTCTTCAATCCATCCACTGATTTGTGAAGATGTTATCTAAGTAGTTTCTCATTAAGACACATTTTGGAGGCGCACCGTCTTGCTGCAACCACAAATCATTTCTATTTTTGATGGCCCAGTTTAATTCGGGGAGCAAGAAAAATTGCAGAAATTATAAATATGGAGCAACTGTTAAGATTTCTTCGAAAAAGGATGGTACTATAATTGAATTGTCTATTCTCTGAAGGTAATCTGATAGGAAATGAACAACAACAATTGGAGAGATGGAAACAATATTTCGAAGAACACCTGAATGGTGTTAAATCAATACCAATGGATGGAATAGATATTGCAAGACCAACTAAGGATGAGATGTTTTAACTGCGATGAAAAATAATAAAAGCCCAGAAGAAAACGGTATAGCAGCAGAAAACTTAAAATATGAAGGAGACTACCAGAGAGAAAAAATCTACAAACTAATATGCCATATCTGGGAAGAGGAAATAATACCTAAAGAGTGGTGCAAGTCTATAATATACCCAACACATGAAGGAACTACAAGAGTTCAAAATCCCATCTAAGATAATCAGACTGGTACATATGACGCTTCAGAACACTACAAGCGCAGTTAAGATTAATGAAAAGAAGAGCCAATATTTAGAGTTCAGAAAGGTGTAAGACAAGGGGATCCTCTATCCATCACGCTGTTTAATTTGGTTCTTGAAAAGATAATAAGAGACAGAATAGAGCGGGAACAATGTTTAATAAGAGTCACCAGTGTCTAGCCTATGCTGATGATGTTGTACTTTTGACTATGAGTAGAAACATATTAGAAAACATAGCTAAGAATCTTCTAGAGGCCGCAGGAAATATGGGATTACAGATAAATATAAATAAAACAAAATACATGGAGCTGAAGAATAAGCAAAAGAAAAGCAGAAAACTAAATTTGGAAATTGTATTAGGGAGAGAAATTCTAGAAATTGAAGAGGTGGAGGATTACATGTATCTGGGAGTTCTTGTGACAAATAAATATGAAGAAGAAATGGTAATAGATCTACGAATAGCAACAGGAAACAGGTGTGCCGGCAGTTTGCAACGAATAATAAAATCGAAAAAGGCATCGAGAAATACAAAAATAAGGCTGTATAAAACTATCCTATGACCTACTCTAACGTATGGGTGTGAGACATGGGTGTTAACAAAGAAACTACAACAGAAAATTGAAATATGGAAACGGAGAATATTAAGAAGAATTTTTGGAGGAAAGTTGACAGAAATAGGCTGGGAGCAAAGAACAAATGCTGAAATTTATGAAATATTCGGCGAAGGGAGAATAAGCGATTTTGTCAAAGCTAGAAGATTGCAGTGGCTAGGTCATCTTGTTAGAATGAAGGACAGTAGAAAGGTAAAAAACATAGCATGGAGAAAAGAGGAAAAAAGGGGCAGACCAAGAAGATGGAGGAAGGCAGTTGCGGAAGATCTACAAGAAAAGAAGATAGAAAATTGTAGGAAAGAACAAAGAAAGAGACAGAAGAAGATGGAAGAGAATTACTAAGCTATGGGTCTGAAACGGCGTGCTATAAGCTTTTATATATATTATTCCTGCTCTACAGTTCACGTTTCACATTCTCTGGGTATCAGATACAATAGTTCTACATTCAGTATAGATATTTTGTAGACCAGTAGTAAAAAAGTCTTATGATTTGCATGGTCAATTAGGAGAAATATAGCTTTATCAGAAAAAAGAATGTTTTTAAAAACATAGTTTCGATCTTAATATTAATTTTCCCATTATAATTTTTCAAAGTCTTCCAATAGTTACTGCAATAAACTCACTTCGTACAGACACCACTTTTCCTTTTTTAACATTTTAAGAAATGTTAAATGGACAATGTGATTGTCCAAAGCTATTTGCCATAACTGGCGTGAGGAGTATTGAGAAAGGCTAGCAGAACTTCTTGATTTCAGATATTTGTTTTCTACCTACTAACGTTAGAAAGATCTTTTTAATGACCTGATTCTTTGAATATCTTCCCAATTTTGCTTTCTGTGTCAAATTGGTTCTCCGTTGTGATATCTGCTATTAAACAAAGAGCATACTTCTTTCTGAGTCCTTATTTTATCTTCACAACCAATAATTACTAGAATTTCACTTATTTCTATTTCCATCAATTTTATGTTGATAAAGGTTTTTTGAATGTATGCTGTTAGTCACTTGACAGAATTTCAGTTAAATTTCAGGTATCTAGATTTTTCAAAGAAAACTAACCAAAAATAATTATACACACATGATCAAAGGAATTTGTTGAAAAATGATTAGATTAATTAGCTAGATTAGATTAGATCAATGGTCTCTTTCAACCAAGTAACTTACATATATACTGTAAAAATACTTATATACAATTCTCAGAAGTTAATTTTCAAGTTCATTTTTAAGATATAAAAGCAGTTTTTTTACTGAAATGTTAATAAACATGAAACAATTGGGTAACTATATAAAAAATTTCAAATGTTCAACCCGATATCTCTCACTTTTTTTTTCTTCAAAATAAACGGTATGTCACGATCAGTCTACTACTCTGAATAGTTAGGATCCTGACTAAGTAGGGGGTGGCTGATTATGCATATATGCAGATCCAATGTTTACTACCATTGGAACCAGTGACATCAAAATTAGACTTCGACTGTCTGGTTCATGAGTATCAATACCTACTTCTGTAAATAAGCAGGATATGGATCTCAGCTGGAAGAACTACGGGATCTGCCCCTAGATGCACCGAAAATTGCGATAACGGATGGAAGATTACAGTTAAAAAGAAATAATTACAGGACATGGCTTGTAAACTCTTACATTACAATATATGTTCTGTATATTGTCTCAAAAATATTTGAATAAAAAAATGATTAAAAAAGTTTAGGCACAAAAATAAATCCACTTACCTATAAACCAGTTCATTTGAGCAGGATTCATCAAAGGCATAATCAAATCGGAATAATTGATTTTCAAGATATTTGGTTAAGTCTACTTTATTTTTCGGTTCATGTACAATCAACTGATTTTTACTTGGTATGGTAATAACATCAACTTCTTTTCTAGCTACTTCTTTTCTATTCAAAGGTCTTTTTCTTACACATACAGTAATTAGATGGTCTTCAATCGGATCATTTTCAGTTAGTGGTTTTATATCAATTCCACGGCGGTATTCATATATCATATTAAGTAGTTCCCAATGTGGATTGCCTGTAAAATAAAACTTTGTTTCAATATTAAATTTGACAGTTTAATTATAAATATAATTCATAGCTTTTATAAGACACAAATTAGACAAAAAGATATACAAATTTTCATAATATACATCAGAGTTGAGTGTTAGTTTTGATTCTAGAACATATTGGCACAAAATGACCCACCTTAGCATATCATGTGCATTATTCTAATACCTGATAATATTAATTTTTCGATTTTGAGGTTATGAACCATTTCTATAATAAAATGTATGCTAAATCAATTGGAAAATAACTTGGTATTAAAAATATCTTTATCCAAACACAACTTGTACAGTTTGGATTAGTATATTAGGTTAGCAGATATTTCTTTATATCTCGATCTGCATCTTTGGCCCAATACTATATCTCTTGTATACAGTGGACATTTTAACAACAAGAACAACTACAGTAGCAACATTATGCAGATGATACTGCTATTTTGCCATCCCACACAAATTCATCATCAGCCTCAAGAAGCCTCCAATAAAACCTAAATAGAATTCAGCGATGGTTGAAAATATGGTGAATCAAATTTAACGGAATTAAATTATTTCACATAACATTTACGATATATAGAGAAACATGTCCTCCTGCATATATATTTAGAATTGTCAACTTCCTCAATATAAAGATATCTCGGCATCCAGTTAGATCTCTGCCTGAGTTGGAAAAATCTTATATATTTACTAAACACAAACTTCTTGGCCTTAAAATAATATGTATTGGCTACAAATCAAAATTGTCCTTGGATAACATTTTCTTATACAAGTCTATACTTAAGCCCATTTGGACTTATAAGACCCAGCCATGGGGCACCGCCAGTATCTCCAATATAAACATCTTACAGATATTCCAAAATAAGGTGCTGTGTGCCATAAAAAACATACATAGATGTCATGAGCAGCATATTTTATTAAAAAAAAATAAATGAACGAAATTTTTGCTCAAAAATTAATTACATTAATTGAATTAAAACTATTTGCTGTCACTTTTTGACTGGCAACCTGTTATCAATGTATTCTTCTATTCTTAAATGTATGTAAAAATGCGAATTTGATTAACTATATTATGAATGTAGTGATCTTAGAGTGGGATCTCGTACTAAGATATAAGAGATAATATCTGAGATCCACAAGATTCAAAAAAGTAAAGTCACATATAGTATATTATACATTTATACATTGAAGCAACTAAAAAAATGGCCAAAATGATACCAAACTATTTGCATTTCAGACCACAAGAGAAGACATACAAATTAATATATATGACTAAATTATGGGAAACAAAGAATAAAAAAAAAACCATATCAGACTTCAAAAAAACTAAAAAAAAGCAGTGAAAGCACTTTACAATAACAAAGCCTAAATTACCCCGTAAGTCAGGAACCATGCTGCCAATTTAAGATGACAAAAAGACAAGTGTTTATTAGTAAATAATATCAAAAACAGGAACAAATGAGGAATATAATTAAATAATATACTAAGACTAACATGAGAATCTAAGAAAACTAAACTTAATGCTATTGAACAAAAGAATCTAGGATAAAAAAATGAGAATATAATATAGGACAAGAAGTATACTGAATTATGGGCCTGAACAGTTGTTAATAAAATAAGAAAAATAAAGCCAAAATAAGGGCAACCAAGTTGGAAGAAGGTGTAGAATCACAATCCTAATATAATAGATTATACAGAGGAAAAAAGACTAACCTGGTGTATACATGTTAGAAGAGTAGACTCAAGATGCTGGATAAACAACAAATTGCAGAAAAGAGTCTGGGAAAATCCTGAAGATTGTTTGAGATAAAATAGAAAAAACTGTCAAAAATATCACAATCAAAACTGAATTAATTGTATCATTATATAAAAGTATCCCTTATTTACAAGTTGTTTAGACATGGCAATATACTCTCCCTCTATACACACTTAAATGAGAGTTATAGGTTTATACAAATAAGACAACCTTGCTCTATTTTCTTTCAGCTATCCTTTTTCTCCAGACGAAATGACAACAAGTTATTGGTATAAAGTTTACTGAATTTTATAATTGATTGATTGTATATAATTGATTATCATTTCATAGTGATTAGCATTTGGTTATTCATTTAACTATTTTAGTCTACATTTACTGAATTTTATGTTTTCTAATCACAATGAGTGTTAAATATATATTTGAAAATTTTACATGATTGATATTTTAGAAAATCTAAAATTGGAGAAGTAATGAATGTTATTTTACAATTGTGCAATGCTTAAAATCAAAATAAATTTAGTTATTATGATAATTCAGTAATCAATTATTGGTCTGGGTAGGAAGTAATCAACAGGTCTTTCTAAAGTAGGAGACTTACCTGGAGCCATTTGAAGAAATGCCTCCTTTTCTGCTTTTTCTTCAGCTTGCCTTTGTCTCCTTTCTTCTCTATTTTTCTTTAACTTTTCAACTTCTTTTACTACATTACTTCTTCTCGAGTTTTGAGCAGCAGTCATCCTGCTTGTGGGTATATTACTTTCTTTAGGTTCACTACTAGATGTTAGTGTATGACCATTATTAGGAATCAGGGTCATTCTGGACTGGTGTGCCGACTTTATTCCATTGTTTTGTTTGACACTGGCTATAGATTGTCTAGTGGGATCCCGTTGTAATTTATTAAACTGGGCCTGTGTTGTAATGGTCCGGTCCTGTGTAGTGGGCTTTTCCCCCTGTCTAAGAATAACTACATCTGGATTTAATGATTCAATTGCGGCCATATCAATTTCTTTCCCTTTAGTTTCACCCTGTTCGAACCATTCCACAGTCGCACATCGCAAATCATCGTTGATAGCGGCAACAATCGCTGAATGTATTCGCCCATCTGTCCTTTTTATGTTAATACTCGAGCCCACTTGAAGAATTTCTGGCATATCCATTACTATTTACTGTATATGTAAAATAAAATTACGTGTAACTAACTATCACAATCCGATTAATTATTTTTTTTACTTATTTACAAGACACTTTCAAATTAGTAACTGTCTCAAGAGCCGTTGAAGCATCTTTCTTTGTCAATTTCAATTATTCGAGGTTATCTTCTTCTTTCTAAATGGCCTTCAAACTATTAGACTCAAAGTCAGACTGAAGTTTACCATTTTTGGTAATGATTAAAGTGTTGTGGGCTGATCATGGCCAAGGGTATGCTTACTCATACCTCATATGTCCAAAAAAAGTTTATATTTTATTTATACTTACAAATATCTAATATATAAAAGTAAATTAAAAAAATAAATATCAAAATATTAATTTGTTCACTTTTTGCATTAAATTTCATTTATTAATAAAGTAAGGAACGCTTAAATACTTTTAATTTGGGAGTAGGGTATCCACACACATTCTGAGTATTTTGATTATTTATTTCGAACTTGTAATTACCAATATACATCAAAAATTTTAATCAACCATTAATATTTTAGTTCTGAAATGATTAAGCTCATACTATCCGTAATTAATTAATATTAATATTCAAATGCGGTTTCTTTTTAAGTTTATTTAATATTGTTTTTTGTTTATATATTGTTTGCTTTTTTAAAGTGAAATTGAATTTTCAGTGTCAAGATTTCAGTCGTTGCAGTTAGTTGAATATGTGACAAGATTAGGCAACCAACTAAACAGTAATACTATGTAGTTTTCTTTGCGGTTATTAAATTAGATTAAATTAATATCTCTTTTACCGCCGTTTTCGAAAAATCGTAGAGCATTCTTAATGACTAATTACTGGAATTTGTACTACTACTTTTTTAGTTAAAGTTTTAATTTACTCTACCTAACTATTTATAAATAGTTTGCTTTATTATTCATAAATCATTTCTTTTTAACGTATGAATCGTTTAAATAAAGTTCATACTATTATAGTTTCTTCATCACTTATGCGTATTAAAACTAGTTAAAATATTTAATGAAACGTTATCAATAGCTGATAAAAAAAGGAAGTGTGAAAAACGTGTTAGGACTGAAGCGGTAGAAGTAACAATTTTAGGTCATGCTAATTTGTTTATGTTAAAAAAAAATAGCTCAATAATCTGGTTTTCGCACTCTACTGTCTGCAGAGTAGGTACTCAAACATTACAAATTTCATCCCTACAAAATACACTTGGCACAGGAAATAAATGAAGATAATCCAGATAGGCGACTAAAGTTTTGTGAAATAATTATGATTGAGAAAATAAATAGTAATACAAACTTTATATTTAATATTTGTTTTTCGAATGAATGTTCTTCTAACTGAAAATCCTAGAGTTTTCGAATAAACACATACCTAACAGCCATTGAAATTAAACATAGGTATGGACAGGAATTTATGGGGATTATATTGTTGGGCTAAGCTTTGTGCAACATAATTTCAACGGAGAAGCATATGTAGGCTAGAATTATTAAACTCGAGTCATTAGAAACGAAAATGCCACTGAACCTCTAAAAATCATACAAACTAGCTGAATTTTGGAATCCCAAAAGATGCAAAAAGTTTGCCATTTCCGGGCTTCCGTCTAAAACTCCTGGGGGGGGGGGAGGGAAGGGGGAGAACATTGATTTACCAAGAACCTTACGTCGTAGAAAAAACTGTTTCAAACAAGAAATATACTTAGCAGAGGTAATTTTGAAAACAAAAATATTTATTAGTATAGGTACTTTTTCTGTAGAATGAACCGATTTCTCAACAACGCTTGAAGCCTCCTGTGACATTTAAAATCGCCGGTCGCTTCAAGCATTGTTTCTGAGAGAAAGGTTCATTCTACACAAAAGAGCTAATTAACATTAGCTCAAACTTGTCTCAACTACACTTTTTGCTTGAAACATTTTGTTCTACTGCATACAAATTCTTGGTAAATCAATGTTTTCTGCTTTCTCCTTTTCGACGGGTCTTTTAGGGGGAAGCTCGGGGGTAGGAGTGACAAACTTTTTTGCAACTTTATTGGGTCCCAAACCAGACATTCTTTGCAAAATTCTGCTTGTACAGTACCATTTTTAAAAGTCAAATCTTTGAGGACTGGAGTGCTAGAGGACATATAAATTTCTACAATGTGCCAACAAGACAAATATTCTTAAATATAATAAGGGCTGTTAAGAGTTTTTCAAGTATTAAATCATCTAAAACCTTTTATTACCTATAATATGACATTTTCAATCCTGTTACAACTATTTCGAAGTAACTCTTGATAAATCTGAGGTATAATATTCAATTCACATAGATATTTATAATGGGGCTCTCAAATTCCTAGTTCTCAGTAATAGATAGGTATCTAAAGTTTTTTTTTTCAATGTTTTTCAACTGTGTATTGCACTCTATTTTGGAATATGCATCAATTTTATAGACACCTCAATCTGATAAGTATGTTCCTAGGATAGACTTCAAAGAAAATTCCTTATAAGGATACTGTCCTGTGGTCTGTGAACTGTGTTTGTCATTTATTATCTTAGTTTTAGTTAATGTCATATGTAATTGTCATGTTATTCATTGAAACAAAACGATGCTAATTTCTTGTATATTAAAACCTAGTTTATAAAGGTTTTGCATTCATTACAATTTAATATACAAGAAATATCAAATATGGATAAGCTACTACGACCAGACAGATTCGATGCAGATCCTAACTCTCCTAGATCGTCTCAAGAATGGATGCATTGGAAAGCTACCTTTGAAAACTTTATTTCCTCTGTGATTGATGTTTCAGAGGAGGAGAAATTCAAACTACTGGTAAATTACGTGAGCAACAATATCTATGAACTCATCTCTGATTGTAGAAAGTATTCTGAAGCCAAAAGTATTCTCGAAGCAGCTTTTGTTAAACCCAAAAATGAAATTTTTGCCAGACATATCCTAATGACAAAAAAACAACAAACTGGTGAAAATATAGGTCAATACGTTCAACATCTTAAAGTGCTTTCCAAAGACTGTAATTTTCTAGCCGTTTCTGCAGATCAAAATAGAGAAGATTATATAAGAGACTCTTTTATTAATGGCATTCTTTCTAATGACATAAGACAACGTTTACTAGAAAACAACACTATTACTCTGCAAGATGCCATAGTGAAAGCCCAGTCTCTGGAGTCAGCTTCAAAACACTCTGAGGCTTATACAACTCCTGTACAAATTATTAATGCAATTTCTTCCGAAACCAGAGAGCACACTAATTATACTTCTGCTGCTGTGAAAAGTTGGAAATGTTACTTTTGTGGATCAACTGAAAGGCATCCTCGTAGCCTATGCCTTGCTAGAGACAAAGTTTGTAAGAAATGCTCGAAAGTTGGACATTTTTCCAAGGTATGTAGGCTTCAGATGCCCAATTCAGTATCAGCTGCTGTTTTAGCTACTACTACATCTAGTTCCAATGTTAGAAATCTTGCTGCTGCTCCTCAATGCTTATCTAAAAGTGTTACTGAGATAAAGGTGAATGGAAATACAACTGAAAGTTTAATAGACACAGGTAGTTCTGAGTCATATATCAGTAAGAATTATGCATTGTCTATAAACGTGAAAACATTTAGAAGTCATGCAAGCATAATAATGGCTTCAACAGCACTCAGAACGACTATCTCAGGACACTGCTTTGTCAATTTAGAAATAAACGAACATTCCTATAAAAATGTCAAATTATCAATAATTCAAGATTTATGTGCTGATGTAGTTATAGGTCATGACTTGCTTAAACAACATTCTTCTCTAGAAATCACTTTTGCTGGCTCAAAAATGCCTTTAGTTATTGATCGTATAGATAACATTTGTAGTTTGGCATACTTAAATATAGAGCCACCCAAATTATTCTCCAATCTATCAAATGATTGCAAACCGAGGGCAACTAAATCAAGAAAATTTTCAACTGAAGATAGAAAATTCATATCTGACGAGATACAGTATCTGCTATTGAATGGAATCATAGAAGAAAGCAACTCTCCTTGGCGTGCACAAGTACTTATTACAAAAAGTGAAACACACAAAAAGCGAATGGTGGTAGATTATTCACAAACGATTAATAAATTTACTTACTTAGATGCCTATCCTCTCCCAGATGTTGAAGATATTGTTAGAAAAGTAGCAAGATATTCTGTCTTCAGTACTATTGATCTTAAAAATGCATACCATCAAATTCCAATCAAAAATGAAGAGAAAATATACACTGCTTTTGAAGCCAACTATACCAATTTTGCCGGATTCCTTTTGGGGTAACCAACGGAGTGGCTTGTTTTCAAAGGGTTGTCGATGGTATTATTAAATCCGAACATTTAAAAGGTGTATATGCATATCTTGATGACATTACGGTTTGTGGATTAAATCAACAACAACATAATGAAAATCTTAATAAATTTATGGAAGTAGCGAAGAAATACAATCTAACAATAAATCAAAATAAAAGTTCTTATACACTAAATTCAATCAAACTTTTGGGTTATCAAATAGAAAATCAGACCTTAAAACCTGATCCTGAAAGACTTGAACCATTAAAGAAGTTACCCTTACCAAACGATTCACAATCACTAAAGAGAGCTGTCGGAATGTTTGCACATTATTCCAAATTTATCCCACAATTTTCAGAAAAGATACAAAAACTAGTCACATGCAATACTTTTCCTTTAACAGAACAAGCAGCTGAAGCTTTCCAAATTCTTAAATCTGAAATTATTTCTTCAGCCGTTACTACGATTGATGACAAGATTCCTTTTATCGTTGAATCTGATGCTTCAGATTTTTGTATTGCTGCTTCTCTTAGCCAAGGCGGAAGGCCTGTTGCTTTCTTTTCAAGAACCTTATCAAAAAGTGAAAGAAATCATTCATCAGTAGAAAAAGAGGCTTATGCAATAGTGGAAGCTCTTAGAAAATGGAGACATTTCTTGATAGGTAAACATTTTCGACTTATAACTGATCAAAAGTCTGTCTCTTTTATGTTCAATATGCGCCACACAAGTAAGATAAAAAATGAGAAGATTATCAGATGGCGCCTTGAATTATCATGCTACAGTTTCGATATTCAGTACCGACCGGGAGTTGAGAATGTAGTGCCAGATACTTTCTCACGAGTGAGCTGTTCAATAAATCCTCGACCAAGTCTATTTGAACTACATCAATCCTTGTGTCATCCAGGAATCACCAGAATGGTCCATTGGATAAAGACACGTAACTTACCATATACTATTGATGAAGTCCGTGAAATGACCAATCGCTGTCCTATCTGTGCAGAAATAAAACCAAAGTTTTTGAAAACTCAAGGGAGATTAATTAAAGCTACTTCGCCTTTTGAAAGATTGTCTCTGGATTTTAAAGGACCGCTTCCATCTAGATCTCATAACAAATATATCCTAACAATTGTTGACGAATATTCTCGATTCCCCTTTGTATATCCATGTCAAGATGTTTCAGCGAAAACTGTTGTGAAGTGTCTTACAAACTTATTCTCTTTATTTGGAATGCCTAGTTATATCCATTCAGATCAAGGGGGGGCATTTATGTCTCAAGAAGTCAAAACATTTCTCCATTCACAAGGAATACCTACAAGCCGAACAACATCTTACAATCCTGAAGGCAATGGCCAGACAGAAAGATATAATGGAATTATATGGAAAACTATTTCTCTTGCTTTAAAATCTAAACATTTAAAAACTGAACAGTGGGAAGAAGTAGTTGAGATAGCTCTTCATTCAATTCGTTCTCTTTTGTGTACATCTACAAACAGTACCCCTCATGAGCGAATGTTTCATCATTCCAGAAAAGCTATAAATGGAGCTGCGCTTCCTTCATGGTTGATAACCCCCGGAAAAGTATTTATGAAAAAAAATGTGAGGCAGTCCAAATATGAACCCCTCGTTGAAGAAGTACAGCTAATTGAAGCAAATCCAAACTATGCTGTTGTTAGACGTGAAGATGGTAAAGAAACAACAGTAGCCTTAAGACAACTTGCACCACGAGGAGATGCATCTCTACTGGACTGTGTTACTGGATCGGAATCTGCGGTTTCTAATGAACAGTTTATCAAAGATCCACCAAGCCCTAGATTGAGTATATGTGAGGAAAATCCAAATATTTCTCCTGTTAACGTTCTGGAAGATCAAGATAATATTGAAAGTGTTTTAAAGGAAGAAAATAAAGACAGTCTTATTAGAAGAAGTACCAGGGAAAGAAACACCCCTGCTTACCTTAAAGACTTTGTTCAAAAATAAAGTTGGGGTGAATGTCCTGTGGTCTGTGTTTCTCATTTATTATCTTAGTTCTAGTTACTGTCATATGTAATTGTCATGTTATTCATTCAAACAAATCGATGCTAATTTCTTGTATATTAAAACCTAGTTTATAAAGGTTTTGCATTCATTACAGATACTACAAAAACTTTTAAATGTTTCATTCCTCAAAAAGATAACAGAACTTATTTAGATATGTCCTTTTTATATATCAACTCTATAATAACTTTATTGATTGTACTGGATTTTAAATTTAATAGTAACTATTCAATCAATTCAAAACATTCAATCTCATCAAACTCTATATGGTTAACATTCTGCTAGTAGCAGATTTTGTGTTTGATGTGCATTTATTTGTACACTTAATCAAACTTATGTCTGTAGTCACAAATAAGCTGCTACCCCGAGCTTTCAATACAGTGATATTTTTGTTATAGATCATTCATTCATTGATAACATGGAACTAACTACCAACGAAAGTATGGCATCAAGGAACGCTACAGAATCACCAACATAGAACAAAACTTTAATATTGGTAGGGAACTAGGACAAGGTAGACCAAGGTTGAGATGGACATATCATGTGCATAAAAATGCCAAACTGGCACCAAGCTGCAAAAAATTGTACTGAATGGAGAAATAGGCTTAAGAAGGTTGGGGCAAACCTAGGACCATAGCACTAATGATGATGTTCCATCCAATACTATGCATTGTAATAGAACAATTTAAATTTATAAAACAAAAATAAAACTAAGTTGAACACAATTTTTTTGATTTATTGTTTACACTAGAAATATAATTCTTGTCCTAACTAATCAGTAATAATATTCATTTTCATCAATATCCCCATAATATAGATCATTATTGCTGAAACTAGTAGTCTCTACAAATGCATGTTTATGTTTTGCTTTGAAAGCAGCATATCTTTTTCCATACATATTAACATCTGCATCATCTACAGCATCATGATATTCATCATCACTTCCTACACTGTAAATATTATCTTCATTATCACTGGAAAGGTCATCCAAGTCCACATTTTTCATAGCCTCAACCATATCATCTTCATTTATAGATTCCATATCATCTTCATCAGGATATTCATTTCTCCAGTTGCATTCAGCATTTGAATCTTCACTCTCATCACTATCAGATTCATCCAAACCATTGTCTCTAGCTGATCCTATGAGCAGGGAATCATTTAATGGGTAAATACTAACATATTCTTCAATATCTCTTTCCCATAGTTTATCTGAATTTGTGTAATATAAATCATAAACATATTTCTCCTCTTCTGTATCATTTTTATTCACTGCCTGAGAACTATTTTCATTAATATCTGTTTCTACATCAAGGATGGTAAATTTATCCTCAGTATCTTTGTCAGAACTATCTAAATTGGATCTATGTAGATTTACAATTTTATAACGACTATTCTTTGAAGCTTCTTTATGTTGTAATCTTAGTTTATCGGTTAAATTAACAGTATGTTTTTTTATATCACTTTTCAATTCTTCTAAAACTGGTAAATGTTTAGTTTTTAAATGTCCCAAGGTGGTTTCTGTTTCTTTCGTTTGTATCGTTCCTGCAAATTTAAGAACAGTTGTTTCAACTTCAACTTGTTTATTTTCAGAACTGTGATCTAATTTTCTTTTTTTGCATTTTAATATAAAAGTATCCAATGGATCTGCGTCTAAAAACCTTTTTACCCGAACTATAGCAGCCATGTTTTGCTTCAGCTTCACTCTCTCTAAAAATTAAAAAAAATACATTATTGATATGACAATTGACATTAAGACAAAAAGTATTCTGTGTGGTTCTGTGCACAGAGAGGCAGTTTCTAATGTATTTTATATACTCTGGGTTTCTAATCCAATATTTACACGATTCGATTAGCTACATACTGACATATTTTAAATGCCAACTTATTAAATATCTGTAAAATAGATATTAAAGTTTGAATATCTAGTTTGATTTCTTTGTCTGTACATAGCAATAAAACGTTTAAAATAAAGGCAAAAGTATAGAGAAAGTGCCGATGAAGTTAGCTACAAATGATCCATCAAATTTGTGTTTACGGTATTGCCATGTCGTTATTATGTATATGTTTTATGCCTCTAATATGCCTTGAAACAGTACTTTTTTATTATATTATTTTATGAAATCGGATATTTTTAAAATTTTGTAAATTTATATAAAACACGAACAAACGAATATTTGTTTCTTTTGATATTAGTTGCAGTTAGTTATTAGAAAAAAAATTTATAATTGGCCTTTGGTAGATTAGCAGATAAACTTGGCAATACTGTCAAAACTTTGAAAACACTACTTTGATTAAATTATCATTATTGAAAATTTAATCCATAAAATGTGAAAGTAAAAATATATCGGTAAAGATGTTTAATTAAATTTAAAAACTAAAGAATTAAAAAGCTTAAAAAATTAAAGTTAAATTATAATACATTGGCAAAAGTATAGAGAAAGTGCCGATGAAGTTAGCTACACATGAGGGACAGGGACAGATTTGTATTTTATATTTGGCAGTGTTGCCATATCACAAATAAATCCCGAAAGAGCATGCGATATAATATTAATTAATGTTATAGTACATCCACTAATAATTTTCCAACATAAACATGTCTTATTCTGGTATCAAAGAGACCGCCTTTCAAATCAAGGTTGTCAGACATATTTCCTAAAATTCCTAAGGTTATATTTAAAAAATATTCTCTATTTTCTATTCGTTATTATTCAATTGCTAGTCAACGAACGACACTCTTAAAAAATAATATGAACTTATTCTCAAATATATATATATAAATTAATTAACTAGGTACTGTAGGCTTCTTATTGTTGCCGCCTTTTTTTAATTTAAATTTGATGTTCTGTCAAGGTTGTCAATGTGTAATGACAGATGACAGACGACAAGAAGACATGAAGTTGGAATAAAGTTGTGTGAACCATGTTGGTGTTTTATTTTCATTTTTAAGAAATTGAAGACATCCTTTCTACAGAATCAGGTGTGGGGTTATACTTATGTTCCCCCTGTGTTGTTAGGATAGAAGAAAATTATATTTTTTATGTTTCGTTATGGATAACCTCGAAAATAACCTACCGGGTACACCACCACCTGTGTTAACACCCCAAGTGAATAGCCCCGGCACAAATAATAATGTGAATCCGAATGATGATATGGTAAATCTTGTTAATTCATTGCTTCAACAGAATGCACAGATGCTTCAGATGTTACAACTACAAAACAGCATGTCAACAATAAGTAATCCTGTACCAAATTTTAATATAATGCCAGATTTATCTAAAACTATTGAAAAATTTAGTGGTGAAGGTGATTCCAGCCAAGCAGCAGTATGGTTAAAGCAAATTGAGTCTACAGCGGTACTACACAATTGGCCAGATGCATTTATATACCAAACAGCCAAAAGCAATCTCGAAGGTGCTGCAAAGTTCTGGTTTATAGGCAGAAATGAAGAAATCACAGATTGGTCCAAATTCAAAACGGCTTTCCGGAAAACGTTTCTGTTTTCACAAAATAAAACAGATTTATGGAGAAAGATGCAAGAGTGTACTCAAAATCCAAATGAGAATGTGTCCATTTATTTCCATATGAAAGTTTCTCTATGCAAATCACTTGAACTGCCATTTGAAGAAACAAAAGAACAAATTGCCATTGGTTTGTGGAGTAAGGAATTGAGTAATTTTATTATGTCAAAAGAGCATCGTGATGAAGACACCCTGTATCAAGACATTGTGAGTTATGAAAGAATTGTTAGTGCTCGAAAAGGTAGAATAAGCGATAGAAAAGAGAAACCTAATGCAAAGGAAAACTATACTACAAAACGTGAACATTCAAAATATGACTGGCAAAGACCAACTACTTTTAAAAATAATCTAGCTACACGAAGCAAAGTTATTAGATGTTACAACTGTAATGAGATGGGACATTCTGCAGTTCAATGTACTAAACCAGCTAGACAGAAGGGTTCATGTTATATGTGTGGAGCAATGGATCACCAAATAAATAACTGCCCCAAGAATGAGTCCAGGATGAATCCACCCAAGGTCAAGGTAGAAAGCAACACTGCACTTTTTGTGGAACAGCATAATGCAAGTGGGTATATGTTGCCAATTTGTCTTTTGAAGGACAAAATTTCTATTTATATTGATTCTATTGTAGATACAGGTAGTGCTATATCCTTAATAACTTTAGATACTGTAAAATCTTTCAATTTTGAATTTTCTGATATTCCTGAGAAAACTTTCCAGGGTATTAACCAAAGTAGATTAGAAATTTTGGGTTCTGTGTTGTTTAAAATGAAAGTTAATGACATACTTATTGATTTACTCATTTATGTTGTACCAAATGAAACCATACCATATAAATGTCTGTTAGGTAGAGATTTTATGCAGAACAACAACCTTACTGTATCTTTTTCAGGGAATCAAGTAGAGATTTCTTCTAAAGATATTGAAAATACAAATATTGACAATGATATTTTACATATTGACTATGTAGATAAAAATGAAATTAATATTGATATCAATCCTAATTTAAATAATTTAGATCGACAAAAGTTAGTTGATATTTTTATGACTGATTATGTAAATCCAGAAAGACCTAATGAACCTATGACTAAATGTGAAATGAAAATTGTTGTAGATCCAAATCATGTTCCTTTTTATTATAAACCACGTAGGTTATCATATTCTGAAAAAAATGCTGTACAAGAAATAATTAATGACTTGTTAGATAAGGATATTATTCGTAAGAGTAATTCAGAGTATAGTTCACCAATAGTTTTAATTAAAAAGAAAACTAATGACTTCAGACTATGTGTAGACTATCGTTCATTAAACAAAATCACTTTACGGGATAATTTTCCAATCCCACTAATTGAAGATCAACTTTGTCAACTTAAAGATAAACATTATTTTTCAACTTTGGATCTCAAAAGTGCTTTTTATCATGTTAATGTAGAGGAATCTTCAATTAAATACACATCATTTGTAACTCCCAGTGCTCAATATGAATTTTTGAAAATGCCATTTGGTTTGCGCAATTCACCATCTGTTTTTATGCGATACATTCATACTATATTCAAGGACTTAATGGAACATAACAAATTACTAATTTATATTGATGACTTATTAATAGCAACAAAAACTGTTGAAGAGAACTTATCTATTCTAAAAGAGATATTTTGCTTATTGGTTCAAAACAAATTGAATCTCCGTCTTGACAAATGCTCCTTTTTAATGACTGAAATAAATCATTTAGGCTACATAATTAACGGTGATGAGATAAGACCAAGTGATAGACATATTAATGCAATTAAAGAGTACCCAGTACCACGAAATGTTAAACAGTTACACAGTTTCATAGGCCTTACTTCATATTTTAGAAAATTTGTTTCCAACTTTTCAATAATTGCTGGACCACTTTATGATCTACTAAAAAAGAATGTTTCATTTGAATTTGGAAGAGAACAAATGAAAAGTTTTCATAGTTTAAAACAAATTTTAGTGTCCAAACCTGTTTTAGCTCTCTATTCTCCTACAGCTGAAACTCAAATCCATTGTGATGCAAGCTCTAGTGGTTATGGTGGGATATTACTCCAAAAACAAGCAGATCAAAAATTTCATCCAGTGTTCTTTTACAGTCAGAGAACTACTCAAGCAGAATCTAAACAGCATAGTTTTATTTTGGAACTAAAAGCAGTTATCAACACACTTAACCGATTTAGAGTATACTTATATGGAATTAAATTTAAGATACTGACAGATTGTAATAGTGTAACAACAGCTTTACAGAAGAAGGATGTTAGCCCTAAAATTATGAGATGGAGTCTCATTCTTGATAATTTTGATTATACTATAGAACACAGAAGTGGAACAAGCATGAAGCATGTTGATGCTTTAAGTAGGTGCTTTGGAAGTATTTTAATAATTGAGGAAAACACTTTTGAACATAATTTAGCTATTAAACAAGGGCAAGATGATATTATATGTAAATTAAAGGAGACGTTACAATCCAGTGAGCATAAGTTGTTTGAAATGAACAATGACATACTTTATAGAAAAAGTAATAATTTACTACTATTTTATGTACCTGAATCAATGGAAAACAATGTGATTCGGAGTTGCCATGATGAATTAGGACATGTGGGCTTAGATAAATGTTGTGAAGCCATAAAAGAATCCTACTGGTTTCCTAATATGAGACAAAAGGTAAGAACTTATATTACAAATTGTTTGAAGTGCATTGTATTTGCTCCTAACAGTGGTAAAAAGGAAGGATTTTTACACAACATACCAAAAGGAGACAAACCATTTAATATTTTACATTTGGATCATTGTGGACCACTTGAAAAATCTAAAGGAACTGGTTATAGACATATTTTTGCAATTGTAGATGGCTTTACCAAATTCTTGAAATTGTATGCTTGCAAGTCAACTAATTGTAATGAGGTTATTAAGTATTTAAGCTCATACTTCTTTACTTACAGTAAACCTTTAAAAATAGTCACTGATCGAGGCTCAGCATTTACATCCAAACAATTCACTGAATTTTTAACAGACAATGGAATACAGCATGTTCTTGTAGCTACTGGCGTACCAAGAGCCAATGGACAAATTGAAAGGTTCAACCGGTTCATTATACCAATGATAGCGAAACTAACCAAGGGCCCAGAATGTTGGGATCAAGTAATTAATGAAGTTGAATTTGCCGTCAACAACACTGTTAATCGAACTACAGGCCAGACACCTTCTAAACTATTGTTTGGAATGAACCAAGTAGGTAATGTCAAAGATCATTTAAAGTATTTTCTGTCATCCATTAACAAAGACAAATCTGATATTAACGAACTACGACATAATGCATGTGACAAGATAGAGAAATCCCAAGAAGTCAATAAGCTGTATTACGATTCAAGACATAAACAAGCTTCAATTTATAATATTGGTGATTATGTCATGACACCTAATATTGATGTTACACCTGGTGTAAATAAGAAACTATTACCTAAATTTAAGGGACCTTATATTATTAAGAAAATATTACCTAATGACAGATATATAATTTCTGATGTTGAGGGGTTTCAGGTGACTCAGAAACCATTCGAAGGTGTATTTGATGCTGATCATCTCAGATTATGGATGAAATCATCACACTAAACTAAGTCTTCCTCTACAAATTATTAGTTCTATATGGGTTTTATCCATACAGAACTTAAGATTTTATTTAGTATTTTAATCTTTTATATTATGGTTCTTATTTTATTCACATTTTTGTTCACACTAAATTACTTACTTTATGTTTAACAACTACAATTTATATTTGCGCAAAACAATTAGTGTCTATTATTACCCATTATGTCTACAATTAAGAACTTATACTTATGATGAATTACGTTTATGAGGAATAATTCCTGAAAGGTTTTTATGATAACTTATGTCTATTAGAAATAATGTTTGACAAATATTTCTGAATGTTATGATTTTTGTCATGTTTATGTACTTTCAGTGTAGTTATATTTTTGTTTATGACAGATGAGATGTTGACAAATATTTATGTTAAGATTTTTCATGTTTATGTACTTTCAATGACAGTTTATAACAAATGACATGTTATGACAAATATTTATGAATGTTATGATTTTTGTCATGTTTATGTACTTCCAAATAGTTGTATTTTTGTATATGGAAGAGCGAGGGCGCTCTTGTTGTCGGTTGGCCGAGTTGTAGGCTTCTTATTGTTGCCGCCTTTTTTTAATTTAAATTTGATGTTCTGTCAAGGTTGTCAATGTGTAATGACAGATGACAGACGACAAGAAGACATGAAGTTGGAATAAAGTTGTGTGAACCATGTTGGTGTTTTATTTTCATTTTTAAGAAATTGAAGACATCCTTTCTACAGTACTAATATTTCCATGGACTCTTCACTAATGAATTAAAGCAACCGTGAACTTTGTATATATTACTTATATTCTAAGTAATTTTCGAATATTGGCAACATTGTAGTCTGGAGAGAATTTGAACGTTCGACGTTGCCCTGTTGGTGAATTTAGCGGTAATACTTTTATAGATATAATGATCGACTTTTAAGAAATCAGACAACTTTTAAGAATCCAAGTTCTCAAAAACGGTTTCAAGAATTGTATTATTTTTTTCCAAATTTCATTGATTTTATACCTTACCTGGAAACATGAAAAATTGCAGATATATTAATAATGGTATTAAGGTTATATTCACTAATTTTAAACTCATGCATTATGGCAACAGCGCGAAGCGCAAACCAATAAATTCTAATGAACACCTGTTGTCTGCTATGCGATACCCTAAAATATTTCCTATTGCAGAGGCGGAGGCTTATTATAAGGTATAGGTAATATAAGTTATAAGTAATATTATATTTTTCTAGGATGGCATTTTTTAAGATGCATCAACTTCTGTGTTATCAATAAATAATGACAATTATGTTAATGACAGCTCTGAATTAAAAAATAAAGATTTGCACGTACAATCCCAAAGAATAGTTTTAAATATGTATGAGTGTTTGAAAAAAGAAAATATTGGGATGGCTGATAATGCAATTGTTTCGAGAATTCATGTATTAAAAAAATCGGGTATAAGACGATATATACAATTATTAAATTAGGCACAGTTACAGATCATTCCTTAAAACGAAAGCGACCAAATAAAAAATTGGGTAGGATTGACACTGCTGCAAAAGACGTTATTCAGCGAACAGTTTACAATTTTACAGGCACACTGACGATTCTTTTCAGTCCTTCTAATTAATTTCTTTACAGCTATCGCGATGCATCTTGAACACTAGTATTCATTATTATACAGTGTGTCGCATTTAAGATGAAGACAACTCTATATATCAGCTACTAAAATACATACAGATTTGACATTTTGCACAGTCATACATGTTGTTAGTGCACATTTTTTTAAGATAGTCATCTGAAATTTAAATTTTAAACGCGGCTTACTGCGAATCCACAAACAGGGTAAATTTTCGATATTTTGCTTCGCGTTAGAGAAATCGGAAAAACTTATTTGGAAAAGTTGTTCCACTTATTGTAAACGCACATACCAAATTTCATGACAAAATTCGCAATTTTAGTTTTTCAGTATTATTTGTAATCTCGATCCTAAATCTACAATTGGCTGTCTAAAGATGCATCTCGGGACAGCCAACTGTCCGTTTTAGAATCCTGACTACAATTGAAGAGCTTATTTCCAAAGTGTCTTACATCCATATAATGAAATCCATGAAATTACAGATTTTCATACAAATTTAACATACAAATTATACAATTTTACAATTTTCATATGCACTTTTAAATGGTAAATAAGAAGTTGTTTTGGTACATATAACTTTATTCTAGACTTGAAGAAATCTATAAAGTTTAAAAAAAGAAAATTTAAAAAATCGAAATTTTGGATTTAAGACACTGGAAATAAGCTCTTCAATTAATGAAAAAAGTAAAAGTGCGAATTTTGACATAAAACTTTGTTATGTGGGGTTAAAATAATATTTGGAACATCTTTTCCAAATAACTTTTTCAGATATCTCTAACTCGAAGCAAAATATTGAAGATTCACCCTGTTTGTGCATTAACAATAGGCCGTGTTTAAAAATTAAATTTCAGTTGACTATCTTAATTGCTGGATAGACAATGTTTTAAAATTTTCTGACAGAATGAGCCATTATTTACAGATAATTGTAAAAAAATATTATGGTTTATGTAAAAACTAAATAATAAGTCCAATATTCTTATAAATCACTAAAATTAACAAGCTTTAATTTGAAAGAATTAATTTGTTATTTATTCGGTGTTGTGAGCCCGCTCCCATTTGAAAAAAAAACTGATTCTGTCCTTTGAAGAGTCCTATTCAAAAATGCCCCGTTTAAACAAATCGAAGGTTGAAGGGTGCCGGACATTTTTGCCGGAAACAATTCAAATTCAAAAGATCACCTTTTTCTGCTACGGAAAATATTGCTCCGATTTCTCACCAAAATCAATGTTGATACTTTAGTTTAGATACTCTTGAATCTCAAAAATACTCATTTACATATTTTTCAAGCCTCGAAAATGCATATTAGGTATCGCATTTTTCGGATTTTAAATCGCTTATATCTCCAAAACTATTAACTTTTGAGAAAAATGACATAGATCTTATTTAGAGTCACCCAAAAACCTAAAAAATATTTTTTGGAGCACAAAAGGTGATATTTTGAATTTGTTTAAAAAATTGTTTAAACAATTTCTGCCCAAAAATTGAGAAATTTTCCTGAATATAATTATGTAAAAATTAATAAAAATTATATGATTTTTCTTGAAATATGCGTTTGATAACTGATCCCTTTTCTTAATTTCCACGCCAATGGTCGGCATCGACATCAAAGAACCTCAAAAGCCGACGCTTGGCAAATTGACAATGGAAAAAGTATACTAAACATTCTTTTTAACTTTTTAAAAGAAGTTTAATGTAGGCTTCTTATTGTTGCCGCCTTTTTTTAATTTAAATTTGATGTTCTGTCAAGGTTGTCAATGTGTAATGACAGATGACAGACGACAAGAAGACATGAAGTTGGAATAAAGTTGTGTGAACCATGTTGGTGTTTTATTTTCATTTTTAAGAAATTGAAGACATCCTTTCTACAGAATCAGGTGTGGGGTTATACTTATGTTCCCCCTGTGTTGTTAGGATAGAAGAAAATTATATTTTTTATGTTTCGTTATGGATAACCTCGAAAATAACCTACCGGGTACACCACCACCTGTGTTAACACCCCAAGTGAATAGCCCCGGCACAAATAATAATGTGAATCCGAATGATGATATGGTAAATCTTGTTAATTCATTGCTTCAACAGAATGCACAGATGCTTCAGATGTTACAACTACAAAACAGCATGTCAACAATAAGTAATCCTGTACCAAATTTTAATATAATGCCAGATTTATCTAAAACTATTGAAAAATTTAGTGGTGAAGGTGATTCCAGCCAAGCAGCAGTATGGTTAAAGCAAATTGAGTCTACAGCGGTACTACACAATTGGCCAGATGCATTTATATACCAAACAGCCAAAAGCAATCTCGAAGGTGCTGCAAAGTTCTGGTTTATAGGCAGAAATGAAGAAATCACAGATTGGTCCAAATTCAAAACGGCTTTCCGGAAAACGTTTCTGTTTTCACAAAATAAAACAGATTTATGGAGAAAGATGCAAGAGTGTACTCAAAATCCAAATGAGAATGTGTCCATTTATTTCCATATGAAAGTTTCTCTATGCAAATCACTTGAACTGCCATTTGAAGAAACAAAAGAACAAATTGCCATTGGTTTGTGGAGTAAGGAATTGAGTAATTTTATTATGTCAAAAGAGCATCGTGATGAAGACACCCTGTATCAAGACATTGTGAGTTATGAAAGAATTGTTAGTGCTCGAAAAGGTAGAATAAGCGATAGAAAAGAGAAACCTAATGCAAAGGAAAACTATACTACAAAACGTGAACATTCAAAATATGACTGGCAAAGACCAACTACTTTTAAAAATAATCTAGCTACACGAAGCAAAGTTATTAGATGTTACAACTGTAATGAGATGGGACATTCTGCAGTTCAATGTACTAAACCAGCTAGACAGAAGGGTTCATGTTATATGTGTGGAGCAATGGATCACCAAATAAATAACTGCCCCAAGAATGAGTCCAGGATGAATCCACCCAAGGTCAAGGTAGAAAGCAACACTGCACTTTTTGTGGAACAGCATAATGCAAGTGGGTATATGTTGCCAATTTGTCTTTTGAAGGACAAAATTTCTATTTATATTGATTCTATTGTAGATACAGGTGGATTTGCTTGATATGCACTTCGCTTGTGCCGCTGGTTAATAATCAAACTCCGTGCGAAAACAAAACTGATTTTATTTTGAATTACACAATACAATATATAAACGCTTATTAAGTATTATGTCCGCTCGCTCTGAATGCTGTATCACCGTATCCCGTCTCGTACTTGAGTGCTGTCTTCTTTGGGGTGCCTTAAGGGACTCGCCTTATCTTCACATATGGTATAATCTCTTCCTACGCTACTATGTTGCCGGGTTGTAAAAATGTATAAAATAAATTTGAATTGGATAGAGGCGTGAACATGCCCGCCTTGGCAAACACTGCCAACAAAATCGTCTGTTAATGCTAAATGTTCAAATGTTCAAACTACACTTATTCCGAAACGGGTAGCGGACACACCTTGGAAAATGAACGAGTTATGATACCATTGTCTGTCTTTATCCTAAAAACTCTGGCTACACCATCACTGCCGCGTAAAAGTTCGATCACGCGACCTAACTTCCACCTTAATGGAGGTAAATTGTCCTCTTTTATGAGCACTAACGTGTTTTCCGCAACTTCACCGTTAGTAGTAGTCCATTTCGTGCGTTTTTGTAGTTCGGAGATGTATTCTTTGTTCCATCGTTCCCATATATGCTGAGAAAGCTGCTGAATATGCTGGAATTTTGAGAGCCGATTAACTGGAACATGACGCAAATCTGGATCTGGATTGGTAATAAGTGGTCTTCCGATGAGAAAATGTGCAGGGGTTAATGGGGAGAGATCATTTGGATCACAGGATAAAGGATGAATCGGTCGGGAATTTATTATAGCTTCAATCTGCACAAGCAACGAATAAAATTCCTCGAACGTTAAGTGCGCGTTCCCCAAAACCCTATGCAAATGATGCTTAACTGTTCTTACTCCGCTTTCCCACAGTCCGCCAAAATGTGGAGAATAGGGAGGTATGAAGGACCACGAAATACTATTCTTTAGCAAGGATTCCCTTATCGCGGGAGTGTGCTGCTCTAAAAATTTGCTTAACAATTTTAACTCCGAACTAGCTGCTATAAAATTGGTTCCATTGTCGGAGACCATCTTTTGAGGCTTGCCTCTTCGCGCAATAAATCTTTTAAAGGCCAACAGAAATGATTCCTTAGACAGTTCTGTAACTAATTCTAAATGTATGGCCTTCGTACAAAAACAAATAAAAAGACACATGTAACTCTTTATTAGTTTACAACCTCGACCCTTTCTATCGCGAATTAAGAAAGGGCCCGCATAATCTACACCTGTTACAATAAACGGTGGGCCACCTGCGAGACGCTGGGCAGGTAGGTCACCCATTATTGGCTGAATGGATTTAGATTTTAATCTAAAACATTTTACACATTTGTGTACGGTACGTCGCGCTAAATTTCTTCCTGATAACGGCCAGAAAGTTTCTCTTATAGTTGCAAGTAAAAGCTGAGGACCAGCATGCATAAGATCCTTGTGAAAATGATTAAATATTAACGACGTAACTATATGATCTGCCGCTAAAATGATGGGATGTTTTTTGTCATACGTAAACTCGGAATGCTTTAAACGCCCGCCTACTCTCATGATGCCCTGATCATCAAGAAATGGAGATAAATTTATAAGTTTGCTGTTTTTATCTAAAGATCCCTTTTGGTTCAAATGCTTTATTTCATTAGAAAATGACTGTGATTGACACAGTTTTAGAATACGATTAAATGCAGAATGTATTTCATCCAAAGAAAGGGGTTCAGAAGTTCTTTCCTTATTTTTACACATGCGGATGAATCTGAACACATATGCAGCGGTTCTTTTTAAACGTAAAATATTAGAGAAGCGCTCAAATGAAAATACTTCCGTATTCTGTGTTTCATCAAGTTTATTCGTAAAAACCTTTATGTTTTTCCTTGTTTCGCTTGTTTCAGTAGGGACAACTTGTAAATTTGGCCATTTATCTGAATCTTGCACGATCCACTCCGGTCCATGCCACCATAAGTTGCACTCCATCATTTTATCTGGTTCCACGCCTCTGGACACTAGATCTGCAGGATTATCCTTGCCTGGCACATGACGCCACTGCGCAAACGAAGTGGTTTCCTGGATCTCTGCTACGCGGTTACTAACAAACGTCTTCAATGCATTGGCTGCTGTTTTCAACCAACTAAGTACTATCGATGAATCTGTCCAGAGGTAACACGTATCAAATTGCACATTTAATGAATTTTTGACCTTATTGGTCAAACGCGATAAAATTACTGCTCCACAGAGCTCTAAACGCGGCAAAGTAACTGGCTTTAAGGGCGCAACCTTGCTTTTTGCACATAATAAGAATGAATACGACCTGCCTAACGAATCGGTAGATTTAATGAATATGCAAGCACCGTACGCCTTTTCTGAGGAGTCGCAAAATCCATGAAGTTCTAGTTTGACCTTACTAGAACATATAACATGCCGAGGTATTTTTAAATTGTTTAAGCTTCCTAATTTATTCCTAAACTGTAAATAATTATTTGCTAAATGCTCCGGTATGGGATCATCCCATGAAAGACGCTCGAGCCATAGTTGTTGTAACATAATTTTCGCTATGATGGTACACGCACTTAATAGACCCAAGGGATCAAAAATTTGAGCTATGTCCGATAATAAAGTTCGCTTTGTGATTATATGGCCTAGAGATGAACTTATACTATAAAACATAGTATCTGATTGCGGTGAGTACAATAATCCCAAAGTTTTCGCCTTCTCGTTTTCACCGAATTGAATAACGGAACCCGTAGTTGAATTATCCGGTATATCTCTCAATATTTCAGAATCATTTGAATAGAATTTACGCAATGTAAATCCTCCGCCTTTGAGGACCTCAAAAAGTTGTTTACATGCTTCGCGCGCTTTCTGTTTTGAATCAAAACCTGTCAAAAGGTCGTCCACATAAAAATCGGATTTAATAATGCTAGCAATGTTAGGATTTTTAGCTTCTTGCTCCTCTGCCAATGTCATTAGACATTTAATCGCTAAGTAAGAAGAGCATTTCATACCGTATGTAACAGTTTGTAACTGAAATATTTCAATCGGTTCTTCCGGATTATTTCGCCATAAGATACATTGTAAGGATTTTTGATCATCTGCAACCAATACCTGACGGTACATTTTTTCTATATCCGCACTAACTACATATAAGTGTGTTCTAAAACGCAATAAAATGGAGAGTAAATCATTTTGTAAGGTTGGTACGGCCATTTGAATACTATTTAATGAAATGCCGTTTGTAGTTGACGCACTACAATCGAACACAACGCGCAAACGTGTCGTCAAAGAATTTTCTTTTAAAACTGGATGATGTGGCATAAAATAAAATGTAGTATTTACCCTAAAGTCTGTTGCCGCTTCCGTAATTCTGCATAAACCTTTCATATGTCCTAATTCTTTATATTCCTGGATGGATTCGCTATAAAGAGTTTTAAGATTGGCATCTTTATTCAACTTACGCTCGAGATTTAAAAATCTATTTTTTGCTTGACGAAATGAATCACCGAGTGAACTTATCGATTCCTTGAATGGCAATGATACTATGAATTTGCCTGTCGCGTCGCGTTTCACCGTATCTTCGAAGTGTTTTTCGCATGCAATTTCTTCGCCCGAGAGTGCAGGTTTTCCATTGAAAACCTCTTCAAGTTCCCAGAACTTACTTAGCTGTTCTGTAACTTCGATTGTGTTTGTGAAATTACACTTAGTTATTCGCTTTTCTGATGCTTTGTTTTGGCTGATATACGGCCCTGCTATGATCCAGCCAAACATTGTTTCTTGCATGAATGGTTTATTTTTACCTAAACTAATTCTGTTTGCGCCCAGTATTTGCCAAAATAGATCACTTCCTATCAACAATTCGACCTTTTGTGGTTTATGAAAATGATTATCCGCTAATTTTAAATGTTTAGGTATCTGCAAATCGCTAATGTTTATTTCAGATGCCGGCACGCACCCCGTAATTTCTGGTATTACGAAACAATTTAAAGTTTTATGAAAAGTTATATCGCTACGCGACTGTATATTTATTTCGCATTTGAATCGAACGGGAGATGCAATATTATTTATGCCCATGACTGATATGTTCGCGCTTGTCGTTTTTAATCTAAGTTTATCGCATAAATTTTCGGTTATGAATGAGCTTTGTGAACCGCAATCTAACAAAGCTCGCACTATGTATGCCTTACCTTGGCCGTCAAAAATATTAACTAATACTGTGGACAGTATAGTTTGATCTGCAGCGCTAACTGCCGAAACTGACAAATTGGTAGTGTTCAAACTACCTTGTATATTATCTGCAGATCGTATATCGCTCGCGTTTTCTACCGCTTGATGAACTAGAGCTGCGTTCTGTTCGCTTGACCTATCTGGATGCAATAACGTATGATGTTTTGACGCACATTTCTTGCATGTTGATTGTCTACACCGCTTATAGAAATGTCCAGGTTTAAGACAATTCGTGCAAAGATTGACCTGCCTTACTTTATCAAACCTGTCCCTAGATGAAAGTTTTGAAAATTCGCCGCATTGATAAATGTTGTGTTCCCTTTTGCAAATAGGGCAACACTGTGTATTATCCGATTTATTTAAAGTTCCCTGTGATGAATATAGACCGCGAATGTTATGTGAATATTTCGTATTCCGTGAATACGCGCCCGCCTGAGAAATATTTCGTGTATTTTGCTTTTCAGCTTGATTTACCTCAAGAGATTCTAAGAGGTCCGCCCTTGATTTTAAAAACGTTTTAAAATCATCAAAACTAGGAATTTCATTATGTGTTTTGCTATTCTCCCATGCGCGTAAAGTCGATGTATCGAACTTACAAGAAATAATATGAATAAGGAGTATGTCCCACGAATCAGTAGGTAGCCCTAGCTGCTTTAACGCGTATAAATGCTTCGAAAAAATGTCAACTAATTGCCGCAATCTATTAGATGACTCTTTATGTATTGGCTCTATATTAAATAAGGCATTAATATGATTGGAAATTAATAATCTCTTATTATCGTACCTTTCCCTAATTAATTTCCACGCAACTGCATAGTTTTCGGCGGTAAACTCTAATGTTCGTATGACCTGCGCCGCACCGCCCTGTAATGAACTTCGTAAATAATGAAAACGCCTTATATTGTCTAAGTACTCATTTCTGTTAACTAAAGATTCAAAAAGATCTGCAAAATCTAACCAATTATTATAATTACCATCAAATTTTGATAACTCGATAGGTTTAAGCTCAATACAATGCCCTGTATATGAATTCTTAGAGCGCTCACTTGCTTTATCGCTTTCTATACAAGCTACTTGTTGATTATCGCGAATGATTTTTCGCGCTACCGCTAATTGTGAATAATATTTGTTATAGAATTCTTCGCGTTCCGTATATTCATCCTCTAATAATTCAAATTGAACCGTATTTTCTATTTGCCCCTGAACTTCATCGAATTCGCCCTGTAAATGTTCTATATTATTTACCATTTCAATAGCCTGTAATACTTCTAAATCTGAAATCGTTTCACCCTTAGTTATTTTATCATTTAACGCTAATATAAATTTCGAAAATATTGTGAGTTTGCATTTAAAACCGCCCCTTTTTCGCTTTAAATTCTCCATAATTTTATAATGAATTAAACAGTAAACAGAAACAGATTATAAATCGCTTGATATTCGACCCTAACGTTCTCAGAATTATCACATGTGCAGAATAAAGGTACAAAGACTGATAAATAAGGGAATGTGAAATGGATAATGCTCACCAAAATATTGTATGTTTATTCTAACAGCCCTAGCCTCCTGGCGCCAAGGATATGCCTCAGGTCTTCACAGATTTTAAACCCACAGTTGTCCAATTATGTAACTGTCTTAAGATTAACGTTCGACAGTCTATAACGCGCTCGGGCCACTATGAATGCACTATTTCGCCCGCTAATTTGATGACACAAATATGAGTTCGGAATTCGGTGAATTTACACTGTTTTAACACAAAAATTTGATGATCCGGCTCGAAGGACCATGGATTTGCTTGATATGCACTTCGCTTGTGCCGCTGGTTAATAATCAAACTCCGTGCGAAAACAAAACTGATTTTATTTTGAATTACACAATACAATATATAAACGCTTATTAAGTATTATGTCCGCTCGCTCTGAATGCTGTATCACCGTATCCCGTCTCGTACTTGAGTGCTGTCTTCTTTGGAGTCCCTTAAGGCACCCCAAAGACGACAGCGGCACTCAAGTACGAGACGGGATCGGTGACACAACATCAGAGCGAGCGGACATAATACATAATAAGCGTTTATATATTCATGTATTGTGTAATTCATAATAAAATCAGTTTTGTTTTCGCACGGAGTTTGATTATTAACCAGCGGCACAAGCGAAGTGCATATCAAGCAATATCCAACAGGTAGTGCTATATCCTTAATAACTTTAGATACTGTAAAATCTTTCAATTTTGAATTTTCTGATATTCCTGAGAAAACTTTCCAGGGTATTAACCAAAGTAGATTAGAAATTTTGGGTTCTGTGTTGTTTAAAATGAAAGTTAATGACATACTTATTGATTTACTCATTTATGTTGTACCAAATGAAACCATACCATATAAATGTCTGTTAGGTAGAGATTTTATGCAGAACAACAACCTTACTGTATCTTTTTCAGGGAATCAAGTAGAGATTTCTTCTAAAGATATTGAAAATACAAATATTGACAATGATATTTTACATATTGACTATGTAGATAAAAATGAAATTAATATTGATATCAATCCTAATTTAAATAATTTAGATCGACAAAAGTTAGTTGATATTTTTATGACTGATTATGTAAATCCAGAAAGACCTAATGAACCTATGACTAAATGTGAAATGAAAATTGTTGTAGATCCAAATCATGTTCCTTTTTATTATAAACCACGTAGGTTATCATATTCTGAAAAAAATGCTGTACAAGAAATAATTAATGACTTGTTAGATAAGGATATTATTCGTAAGAGTAATTCAGAGTATAGTTCACCAATAGTTTTAATTAAAAAGAAAACTAATGACTTCAGACTATGTGTAGACTATCGTTCATTAAACAAAATCACTTTACGGGATAATTTTCCAATCCCACTAATTGAAGATCAACTTTGTCAACTTAAAGATAAACATTATTTTTCAACTTTGGATCTCAAAAGTGCTTTTTATCATGTTAATGTAGAGGAATCTTCAATTAAATACACATCATTTGTAACTCCCAGTGCTCAATATGAATTTTTGAAAATGCCATTTGGTTTGCGCAATTCACCATCTGTTTTTATGCGATACATTCATACTATATTCAAGGACTTAATGGAACATAACAAATTACTAATTTATATTGATGACTTATTAATAGCAACAAAAACTGTTGAAGAGAACTTATCTATTCTAAAAGAGATATTTTGCTTATTGGTTCAAAACAAATTGAATCTCCGTCTTGACAAATGCTCCTTTTTAATGACTGAAATAAATCATTTAGGCTACATAATTAACGGTGATGAGATAAGACCAAGTGACAGACATATTAATGCAATTAAAGAGTACCCAGTACCACGAAATGTTAAACAGTTACACAGTTTCATAGGCCTTACTTCATATTTTAGAAAATTTGTTTCCAACTTTTCAATAATTGCTGGACCACTTTATGATCTACTAAAAAAGAATGTTTCATTTGAATTTGGAAGAGAACAAATGAAAAGTTTTCATAGTTTAAAACAAATTTTAGTGTCCAAACCTGTTTTAGCTCTCTATTCTCCTACAGCTGAAACTCAAATCCATTGTGATGCAAGCTCTAGTGGTTATGGTGGGATATTACTCCAAAAACAAGCAGATCAAAAATTTCATCCAGTGTTCTTTTACAGTCAGAGAACTACTCAAGCAGAATCTAAACAGCATAGTTTTATTTTGGAACTAAAAGCAGTTATCAACACACTTAACCGATTTAGAGTATACTTATATGGAATTAAATTTAAGATACTGACAGATTGTAATAGTGTAACAACAGCTTTACAGAAGAAGGATGTTAGCCCTAAAATTATGAGATGGAGTCTCATTCTTGATAATTTTGATTATACTATAGAACACAGAAGTGGAACAAGCATGAAGCATGTTGATGCTTTAAGTAGGTGCTTTGGAAGTATTTTAATAATTGAGGAAAACACTTTTGAACATAATTTAGCTATTAAACAAGGGCAAGATGATATTATATGTAAATTAAAGGAGACGTTACAATCCAGTGAGCATAAGTTGTTTGAAATGAACAATGACATACTTTATAGAAAAAGTAATAATTTACTACTATTTTATGTACCTGAATCAATGGAAAACAATGTGATTCGGAGTTGCCATGATGAATTAGGACATGTGGGCTTAGATAAATGTTGTGAAGCCATAAAAGAATCCTACTGGTTTCCTAATATGAGACAAAAGGTAAGAACTTATATTACAAATTGTTTGAAGTGCATTGTATTTGCTCCTAACAGTGGTAAAAAGGAAGGATTTTTACACAACATACCAAAAGGAGACAAACCATTTAATATTTTACATTTGGATCATTGTGGACCACTTGAAAAATCTAAAGGAACTGGTTATAGACATATTTTTGCAATTGTAGATGGCTTTACCAAATTCTTGAAATTGTATGCTTGCAAGTCAACTAATTGTAATGAGGTTATTAAGTATTTAAGCTCATACTTCTTTACTTACAGTAAACCTTTAAAAATAGTCACTGATCGAGGCTCAGCATTTACATCCAAACAATTCACTGAATTTTTAACAGACAATGGAATACAGCATGTTCTTGTAGCTACTGGCGTACCAAGAGCCAATGGACAAATTGAAAGGTTCAACCGGTTCATTATACCAATGATAGCGAAACTAACCAAGGGCCCAGAATGTTGGGATCAAGTAATTAATGAAGTTGAATTTGCCGTCAACAACACTGTTAATCGAACTACAGGCCAGACACCTTCTAAACTATTGTTTGGAATGAACCAAGTAGGTAATGTCAAAGATCATTTAAAGTATTTTCTGTCATCCATTAACAAAGACAAATCTGATATTAACGAACTACGACATAATGCATGTGACAAGATAGAGAAATCCCAAGAAGTCAATAAGCTGTATTACGATTCAAGACATAAACAAGCTTCAATTTATAATATTGGTGATTATGTCATGACACCTAATATTGATGTTACACCTGGTGTAAATAAGAAACTATTACCTAAATTTAAGGGACCTTATATTATTAAGAAAATATTACCTAATGACAGATATATAATTTCTGATGTTGAGGGGTTTCAGGTGACTCAGAAACCATTCGAAGGTGTATTTGATGCTGATCATCTCAGATTATGGATGAAATCATCACACTAAACTAAGTCTTCCTCTACAAATTATTAGTTCTATATGGGTTTTATCCATACAGAACTTAAGATTTTATTTAGTATTTTAATCTTTTATATTATGGTTCTTATTTTATTCACATTTTTGTTCACACTAAATTACTTACTTTATGTTTAACAACTACAATTTATATTTGCGCAAAACAATTAGTGTCTATTATTACCCATTATGTCTACAATTAAGAACTTATACTTATGATGAATTACGTTTATGAGGAATAATTCCTGAAAGGTTTTTATGATAACTTATGTCTATTAGAAATAATGTTTGACAAATATTTCTGAATGTTATGATTTTTGTCATGTTTATGTACTTTCAGTGTAGTTATATTTTTGTTTATGACAGATGAGATGTTGACAAATATTTATGTTAAGATTTTTCATGTTTATGTACTTTCAATGACAGTTTATAACAAATGACATGTTATGACAAATATTTATGAATGTTATGATTTTTGTCATGTTTATGTACTTCCAAATAGTTGTATTTTTGTATATGGAAGAGCGAGGGCGCTCTTGTTGTCGGTTGGCCGAGTTGTAGGCTTCTTATTGTTGCCGCCTTTTTTTAATTTAAATTTGATGTTCTGTCAAGGTTGTCAATGTGTAATGACAGATGACAGACGACAAGAAGACATGAAGTTGGAATAAAGTTGTGTGAACCATGTTGGTGTTTTATTTTCATTTTTAAGAAATTGAAGACATCCTTTCTACATTAATTAATTTAAATTTAATTTTTTATAATTTAAATTAACTTTAACTTTTTAAAATCTTAGGTTTTTAAGGTATTCAGGTACCATTTCATCCCAAAATTATAAGAAAATAGGCATAAAATTGAAATCTGTTGAACATCTGTTGGAATCTGGCAACTAGTGTTTTCAAAGTTTTGACAATATTGCCAAGTTTATTTGCTAATCTATCAAAGGCCAATTATAAAAAAAAATTTTTAATAACTAACTGCAACTAATATCAAAAGAAACAAATATTCATTCGTTTGTGTTTTATATAAATTTTTAAAAATACCCGATTTCATATAATATGATAATAAAAATGTACTGTTTCAAAGCATATTTGAGGCATAAAACATATACATAATAAGGACATGGCAATACCGCAAACACAAATTTGACGTATCATTTGTAGCTAACTTATCGGCACTTTGTCTATACTTTCGCCAATAAATTAATTAAACTTCTTTTAAAAAGTAACATTAATTTTCTGTAGCTTTTGTAACTTTCCCTCATTTGTAGCTAACTTCGTTGGCACTTTCTCTATACTTTTGCCAAAATATATGTATTTTAAACAAAAATTTGTGGTTAATTTCCAATAAAAATAGGATATTATATTAAGATAAAAACGAGAAAATCGCATTAGAATTAATGACGTATACTAAACGTCATTGTTCAGAAAATAACACAGAACAAATATTTATTATTTTCTGTTCTGAGACCGGAAGCAATTATTTTGTATTCTGTGTGACAGACTGTGTGACACTGTCAAGTCAAAGTCAAAACAAAATCTTTAACTACTTTGATTGGCTGAGGCTGACTGAACTTCTACCCTATTTGTTTTAAATTTTAATTTATCAATCATTACTTTTTGACTTTGACTTGTATTAACAAAAATTATATTTATATTTTGAATTTAGATATTTCAATATATTCAAAGTTATGGAAACTAGAGAAGGCGGCTGTAAAAATGATAGTTATTTGGAAAATCCAGATATAAAAATTGAAATTAAGGAAGAATATGAGGAATGTTGTAAAGATAGTAGTTATTCAGAAAATGAATATTTAAAAACTGATGTTAAGGAAGAATGTGCGGAATATAAGTTCACAAACCACTTAGATGCAACAAATCAATTATCCACAGAAATTAAAATTGAGGATTTCAAGATTGAATCAGGAAACGAAAACTCTGGTGAGATATAAAGATGTCTAAAAGTTAATTTCATTTAATACCTTATTTGAATCTAAATCTTGTACATCTTACTACAAATACTTTTATTCATACTTTTTATACTTTACCAAATAAGAAATAATGAATAAAGATAATTTGATACTAGTATAGTATAAGGGTACAAGCTCTATGAACCTTAAATAAATATCAATGGATTCTGCTTTAGTTAATGATTAATGAACAGCATATATTATTGGCTGCTCAATGGTGTAATAACTATGTTATTGGTATGCATATACATGTTTCTATAGAACTTTTAAAGTAACACTGTTCATTTTTACAAAATCACAAATGGCTGGTTTCACAGTTAATAGTTACTCAAAGGGGATAAGTTTTACCCTTAAAGAATAACTCACAGACATTAGTTTGAATTTGTACATTCAGTTTTTGCCAGGTACCTAATCTAAGGTTTTATATACATTTTTCTTGTGATTGTAAATTACAGACAAAAATCAGCAAGTTTTTATGAACATTCATAAGTAGGTTTAGATTATAGTGTGTTTACTCAGCTTGGGAATATTTCGACAGTCATTGTACATACACAGCACATCTTGTTAAAGCTGATATAGGAAAATAGAACTAAATTTACTGTTGCAGACTAATTTAATTGAAAAAATAATGAAAATATATATTCATTAGCTTGATTAAAAACTGTCCATCTGTCAATACTAATCTATACATGAACAAAAAAATAAAAAAGAAACATTTAAATCATGTGACGTGAATAATTTTTTACTTCAAATTACAATATTGACTGTGAGCATCTGTGCTTGGTTGTTTAGTAACTTCCAGCCACTTAAAATTTGACCAATCTAGCAAAAGTACTAAATTTATTAGACAGTTGGTACAGGGTTCAGTGAACAAATATACTTATATATACATATTTTAGAGGTAGTGTTGAAAATTATATTCAAGAACCAATTCGAGAGTGTTGAAATAATTACTTAAATGAAAAAAAAAAAAAAACAAAAAATGGAATGTGCCAAACAAGGCGTTATTGAGTTATGTGTCAAACACATATTTAATGCAGATAAACGAATGCACTTACAGGGAAGCAAAAACATGGCATATGGATACAAGTAAGCAAAATAATTTAATGCAACCTATAGGGGAAATAATTGCATATGTTTAAAAACTAAAGGAACATTATTTGAACTAAAAAAAAAGTATGTCTGAAAACAAAAAAGATGGCTGGAGGTAGTCCATATGTAGAAAAATACTTTTATGTGATGTTAGTATATATTTAACAGAAATTATTGGAGCTGAAAAAAATGCTGATCTATAAAGTACCTTTCATAGTTGCAGATGAAATCTCTGAGAATTTACCAATGTTATCAAGCATGCATCATGAGAATAGCTGGGAAAAATATTGTCCTCAAAATTTAAGGAAACCAAAAGGAGGTAGTGTAATAAGGATATTGTTTATTAAAAATAAAATAATGTTTTGTTTTAGGATGGAAAGAAAGTGATACTCTTTTCAAGAAAAATCGCGTTACAAAAAAAGTTGGCTCACTTAGTCATAAGTTAATAAAAAAGAAAATAAAATTTGTCCACCACCAGAAAATTAAATTTGATGAGGAATATGATTTGAAAGTTAGAATTTTAGAAAAGGATATAGAAATTCAAAGTTTAGTTTTAGAAAATAACAGTTTAAAATTAGAAATATTAAAATTGAATAAAGAAATTATGCAAAAACAAATGTTAATGCTTCAAAAGTAGGCTATTCAGTATTAATTTGGACAATATGTGCGTAATGTTTAAGATTTATTTTTGTATGGATCTAGAGCTATTTGTTTTAGAGATTTTTTTTTATCAAATTAAAATACCATATAAAAAAATTATGTTTATTCTGTAGTTTTAGAAAATAAATTTATTAAATAATAAATAAACAAGTTAATACTGTAAGTTAAACTTCTAAATCTATTCTCTATGACATTTTATAAACATTGTGTGAATGTCGAAATTAGAAGGTCACACTTATATTTGAGAATATGATGATCAATTGGACAGTGTTATGCAAAAACTAGCTAAACCACAAAATGTTAAAAATTGAGTTATCCTAATCACATGGTAGATTATATTTTTATTTAAATTATACAAAAATAATTTAATCCACATCAGTATTTAAACGATTGGTACATTTGAAATTTTAACCCACAATCTACAAATATTCAACTTGCAATAATGCAAAAAACGTTTAACCACAAATCAAGCTAAAAACCACTCATCAGCTATTTTAAGTTTATTTTACAATCCTGTCTCAATCAAACATTTGTTAAAACTTTTAAATGAAACGAACCAGTAGAGTATACAGTTAAGACTAACTTTATTTTGTTCCAAAAGTAAATACAATTGACAGTTTACATTGTACCAACCTTAACTTACTGTAAATGACATATAGCCCTAATATTTAAATTTTGTTTAGTTTATATCAATATTTCAACAACCCCACTTATCAATAAAACAAAATTTATAGGTTACCTATACCTAACAGTTTCAATAACCTGTGCAGTTTAGTCAACATATTAGCTGGCATATATTTTACATTAATGATCGTATCAGATATTAGGTCTCTCAAAAAATGATATATACATCAATATGCTTACTTCTTTTACGATAAATAGGATTTACTGATAAGTTTAATGCACTTTGATTATTATTAAATAAAGTAATTTATTCAGTTTTTTCAATTAAATCACTTACAAACCACTAAGAAAAACAGCCTCTAACAAGGCCATATATTCTGCTTCGCAGCTAGATAAAGCTACTGTTCTTTGTTTTGCACTTTGGCCAAGATATTGCAGAGTCACAAAGTTTAAATACATATCCAGTAAAGCATCTTCGATCTAATGTATTGCTTGCCCAATCAGCATCTACAAAACTTTGCAATTCTGAATCATCTTTTGAGTAAATCAGGGAATAATTAATAGTGTCTTTTAAATACCTCAATAGTCTTTTTGCACGTTTCCAATGAGATTTAACATTATATACATTGTTAAATTGACTCATGAAACTGACTGCAAATGTCTGTTTCTGGTCTGGTTAAAACATAAATACATCAAACTACCAATTAGCCTCTGATAAGGAAATTTATCTCTAATACAATTGTTACTACCATCCATTGTTAAAGATAACTTTGGTTCAATTGGAGTTTTAACTCCTTTGGCATGACTCATGTTAAATGTCTTTAACAACTGGATATTTTCTGATTCAAAGAAATATAACCTTTATTTGGACCAAAATCTGTTTGCATACCTAAACCAAAGAATATAGACGCTTAAATGCCTGTTGCTAAACAATCTATATGATGTATTGAATACAAAAAATAAACCAACTTTGTTGCTTAAATGTTTATGTGGTCTTATTAGTAATTTGGATTTTTTTAATAAAAAATGAATTTCTTTGCTTCTATTTCGAAAATTTAATTTTTATAATGTATTATTTGTAGCCTGCTACAGTTTTTTATTTATTTGTTTTTAGATGCTGTCAAGTGGAGAACCTTGCTTAAACTTGCTCTTTTAGAGAAACGTGATAATGTAAATATTCAAGATGCGCAAGTTGAAGAGGCAGAATATAAAGAAGGCTCTCATAGAGAATCTCTTACAGCTATTTTTTCTGATTCTGGTAGTGGATATCATCTACCTTCAAGGACTGATGGTGAAGCGTTAAATCTGGAAAGAAGAATTAATGAAACTGGTGAAAGACAGCATGAATTGAATAATGAAGAAATTAATGAAATTGCTGGGGAAGCAAAAGGAAGACAAAAACGTGGGAGGAAAAGAAAGTACAAGGATCAATCGAGAGCTGACAGAAAAAAGAAATGCAATCATAATGAAGAATATATAAATACTAAAGGACAAACTGTAGTACCAAAACAGTTTCTGGAAGATTTTCAGTGTATGTGTGCAAAGAAATGTACTGAGATTGTTGATGTACCGGACAGGAAGAAACTTTTCACCCAATTTTGGACAATAGGAACTTTTGCTGGAAGATGCGCAATGATTAATATGTGTGTTAAAGAAATTCCAAAGAAACGGTGCTATACTAAAAATGTTAACTCTAGGAGAAAGATTACTCGTAAGTATTACTGTGGGGACACAGAGATTTGTAAAATAACGTTTCTGAAAACACTTCAAATTAATCAGAAAAGAATTGATATAGCATTGAAAAAATGTGGAAATGAGTTTATGGTAGACTTACGAGGATTAAAAAGAGGGGGATTAAATAAAGTAAAGAAAGTCATCAATCATATGACCTAAGCTATTTCCTAGATATATGTGGCATTACTGTAGGCGTGATACAGAATCTCTTTATCTTGACGCTAATCGGAATTTACAAAAAATGTACAACTTGTATAAGAACAGTATAGAAGATGGTCATCACCCAGTTAGCTTTTCCATTTACAAATAATGTTTCTATTCTGAATTTATTCTGCGTTTCCAGAAACCTAAAAAGAACACTTGTATATTGTGACACATTCCAATAAGAATGTATCTTAAATTAAAACATGCCAAATATATTGAAAAGGCAGGCCCTTTCAGGACCAAAGACGAGTTTACTCGCAAAAAATTTTCGTGCCTGTCAGATCGGAGACGTACTCGCCTTGATGGAGGCGTATGTAGGAACCGAAAACTAACGGATTTATTGACTTTCCTCTATTGGTCAGATTAAATTGACCACGCTCCAATGAAAAAAATATGGAATCGACAATTACATTCCTAGTTTTGGCGCGCTTCAAGCGGATACACAGAGAACGTGACAGTGAAGCGCGCGAATCTAATAGGGATGAGTACTATTCATTGAATTTTGAGAATGGCTATGACGTGATCCTTTGTTATTAGTTTTATGTAGGAGTTTCAACTTGTTTGTGTAGTAATTTAGTGTTACCGTGGTTATCGCATAGATAAGAGGTTATCGTTGGATTAACAATGGCTCGCAAATATTTAACGGAACAAGAACTGTATGATTTATTAAATCAAAGTGACGATGAAGATTTTACGCGTCTGGAAGATCAGTTTGACGATTGGGACAATGACGATGGTGAAAGTGATTGTGAAATTGCAGAAAATAATTGGTACCAGCCGAAGCTGAGGTATTTTGTGATGAAAATGGTTCAGATTCTGAGAATAGTCAACCTAATCAGGAAGATAATCCACTTAGTAAAAAAAAGTGATAAGCTGGCAAACAAGTTTATTTGGAGCAAAGTTGACCTCGAACCGTCTCTAGAGAATTTTGATGTAACATATTCCGGTTGTCTACTTTAAAACCTGTCTGAAATTCCACCGATTTTGGAGGTTTTTGAAAATTTTGTTTCTAAATAATTCGTCGAAGAAAAATAGCGGTACAGACAAGCGTGTATTACCATTATATATAGTGAGTGAAGATCATCACAAAAAATTCACAAATATACATCACCAACTAAGGATGAAATCTACCTGTTTTTGGGTCTTTGTCTACTCATGTCTCAAGTGAAAAACAAAGAATAAAGGATTATTGGTCCCAAGATTTCACAATTCAGACTTCTGCATTTGATCAAATAATGCTCCGTGCGAGATTTTTAGAAATTTTACGATTTCTGAATTTTTCGGATAACTAAAACGTTATCATAGAAGATAGGCTGTTTAAGATGATCATTACCGACAAGTTTTTAAAAAAATGTATGTATCCTTTTCAAAACCTCGTGATTAACGAAAGCCTTATGCTTTTCAAAGGAAGAATATCGTTTCGTCAGTATATTCCTTCCAAGAGTCGTCGATTTGGGATCAAATTTTATATTATTGTAGATTGTGAAACGGGCTATATACTTGATCTACTGGTATACACAGGTGATACAACAGAAATAAAGAAGTTCGACTAAAATCTAGGAACTTCAGGCAACACAGTAATGACTTTGATGGAGCGTTAATTCGACAAAGCCCATCATCTATACTCAGATAATTGGTATACTAGTCCCATTCTGTCTTTTAGAGTCTTTAGTTAGTTAGTCTTTTAGAAAGAAAAGTTTATTGCTGTGGAACAGTGAGACCAAATAGAATGTTCATGCCGAAGTTTGAAAAAATTGAAAAAGGTTCGATTGATTATTTTTCAACCCAAACTTTACTGGCTTTGAAATGGAAAGATAAAAGAGACGTCCATATGTTATATACAATCCACAGCAATAAAATAAAAACTGTGACAAATAAAAGAGGTGAACAAGTTCAGAAACCAGACCCGATTTGTGAGTATAATCACAATATGGGAGGAGTAGACAAAACAGATATGCCTATGAGTACCACAGAAAGTGTAAGAAAAACAGTGAAGTGGTATAAGAAAGTATTTTTTCATCTACTAGATTTAGCATGCTGAATTCCCATGTGATATATAAAATGAAAACAGGAAATAATATTCCATTATTGGACTTCCAGAGGACTTTAATCAAATTGATAATAGAAAAATATAAAAAGGTGCACCAAGAAGTTGTACAAGCAGCAGACCGGAAAATGCTCATCCCCTTACGCCTTATTGAAAGACATTTTCCTTCAATTAATCCCAAAAGGCCTAAACATAATAAATCTGTTGTCAAGCGGTGTGTTGTTTGTGCAAAACAGAATAAAAGAAGAGAAACAGCCTATAATTGTGAACCATGTAACGTAGCATTATGTGTTATGGGATGCTTTGAGCGGTACCATACGGTACTAAAGTTTTAATTTTTTTTGTGTAATTTTTTTTCTTATTAATAAAATTTATTTTGATTTTGATTTGCTTCTCAATAAATATATATCTTGATCTCCATAAATATATATAAAATAAAACTAAAAAATATATCATCTGAAACCGCGTTTGAGGACCAAAGCCGAATAAACTCACAAGCACGTCGGCTACGGTCCAGCGGGCACAACCGCCTGAAATCGGTGCGGTCCTGAAAAGGTTAAGGGAAAAAAAAAGAAAAGATCTCAAATCTGCAAAAGACCCATCCTCTTCCAAAGTTGCCGACTGGGATAACATTACAAACGGCAGTTGAATTTGTACAATCTTGGCATCCATGTTGATACCACAGGAAAGGAGGTTTTTAATGTTTGGCTTTTAAAGTTTTAAAGTGTTTTAGAGAGTCAGCCTTTCTTGCTCTACATGAAACTAGACCTATCAGAAGCAAACGTACATATAGTAGATGTAAAAAAAGGTTTACTACAGCAATCGTTCAAAGATATGGAGTTGTATCAGCAGTTATGGCCGATAGGTAAAGCGCTATCCAAAGAAAAAATGTAAGATCTCAAAGAAATATTAAAGCTAGTACCACATGATCCAAAACCATTTTATAATCTCTTAAGAACAGCTGAACACGGTGACTTTATTAATGTTGATCGTTTTGGAGTAGAAAATGTGGACTCACATTGATAGAGGTTTCAAATTATTTGAAACACTTTTCAATAATATTAAAATTTTTAATTATCTATTATCAAATATTTTGTCCTACATTTTGTAATAATAAAACATGTTTTATAATTAGTATATGGTTACTGTGTTGTAAAAAGCTTACATTCCTGTATGACATAAAAAGCAAATATTTTTTAAATTGGGTTGAAAAAATAATTACGAATTTTACTGATTTAATGATATATCGTAATAAACATTTGATTTGCAACAGATTATAGACTTAGAAGCTATTTATCACAAAATCAGACTTTGTGGGTTGACTCTTTTTTGTATAACACCTTCCAATTATCATCAGTGGGAGGGTTTCGTAGATAATATCTTTTAGAAACATGTTCCACAACACACCACTATGTGTCCCTACGTAGCGACCATTAAAATATTTAAAAATCACCCGATCTTCAAGAAATAAGTTTCTTTAATTCGTTTTGAGTACGCATACGAACACGAATCTAAGTGAGGCAACTCTAGGATACAAGAGCATACGTATTGTATGTCCAAATGAAGCGTACGATCGTTCGAATTTGTTTCGTTGCGAGAAACAAAAATATCATGTTGAGGCGGTCTACTTTATCGGTCATAACTAGTAGTGTACGCAAAAGTTTGAATGTATATTTTTATTGTCGATTTAACTTGAAGATTATTTTTTATTAATTCTTTTTAATAATAATGGAATAGTCCCAGAATTTAGTGTTACTGCTTTCTGTAGAATATTGAAAGACAGGGATATGGAAACAGAGTCACACTTTGTTTTAAGATACATTTAAAAAGCAAGACACTTGGCAAGAAGTGACTGAGATTGTAAACACTGAACTTCAAGAAATTAAAAAGAAAATAGAAAGTCTGGTCTAAACGCCTCTTTCGCCGAGAGGAAAAAAGAATAAAAAATGAACTGGTATAGGAAAAAGTTTGTTTGAAATAATTTTGAACCTGTGATTTAATATCAATAATGTTTAAATATGGTTAAATAAAACGTTTCTTTACAGGATGTCATCAAATTTATGCATCGAGATTGTCTGCGTGTGAAAGCATGAAATTTTTGGAAGACAGAGAATATCAAAACAAAATATTAAGTGTAGGTAATTTTTCGTTTTATGATATTATATTCTATAATAATACAACTTATTGAATCGACATTTTTATGCATAATGATTTTGCCAATATACACCTCCGTTAGTAATAAAATATTAGGCAAACTCCAGCAAAACGAACACTGGGAATAGTTTACAAAAAGGATAGAAAGCGACTTCTACGGTACACAAAAACAAATATGGATATTCATAAGAAATCAACGGAAAGAAAGGGCAGAATTGAAGGAATACAATAACATACCAGCAAACGAATGGGAAAGTTACCTGACAGAACCGCATTGGTTTTAAGAGAATGTGTCTAAAAAGGAGAAATGCAAAATTTTTGTTTGTCTTTTTAATGAAAAAGTTTGATTTTTTTATGCTAGATTTATGCTAGATGCATTATTTGACGGAAGTCAATATGAGATGTGTAGGCAGCAAGAGTTTACTATCACTAGGTTAAGCGAGACACCTTTTGGGAACTGCTGCTGTAGAGTGTTCCCAACTATGTTTTTGACGTGACAACGTCTTAAATTAGGTTGTGGCTCGGAGTCACTCATGAAAAAGTGTAACGCCCGCTCACGTCTGTTACGATGAGTCACCGAACGAGAGAGAGGCCCGCCGGACCGGCGAATGCCTTGCGTCTCTCTCCCACTCAAACATGATCGGTCCGCTGCGCGCGCAGCACTAGAGAATTAGGCGCGTTGAATCGGTGAAAATCACTCAAATAGAAATTAGTTAAGTTTAAGTTTACATGTACAATGTTTTAGTAAACAAAATATATTTCTATAGTTAAAATTTGTGCAATTCTTATTTTCATTCAATTCCTTGTTCCTATTGTGCAATTTAATAATATTCATATCAATAAATATTCTACCGAGAAAAAGACGTTGTCACGTAAAATCTTCGCCCGTAAAACCGACTTTACAGGCAACCGATTTTTTTCGTAATACTGTAAGTAGTATGTACTCTAATTAGATTATAGTTGTGGTGCTACAAGGAAAGAGTTTTAATAAATAACAACAGATTTATTTTTAATCTATTTTTATTATTGTATCTAGTAAAGAACTTGTAAAAAATAAAAACAAATAAATTAACAAATAAATAAATAAATATTTCAATAAATTAAATAAATAAATAGATACTTAAAAGTTAAGGCATCAATATTTATACCAAAATTATTTATACAATAGTCTGGTATAGGTATATTTCCTAATGAAATTAGTGAAAACATCCGAAATGAGCGACTGATCTTGAAATACGATATCACTTTTATGCTGAAATCGGAAAAAGCATTATATGTAATATTTATCGACGGATAGTTACAGGAGATACCAGTAGAACTTATTTTAGAATATTTAATGTCATAATGAACTTCGAAATGCATCGAAAATTAAGGTTTGAAATTAGGTTTAATTTCAGACAATTGTATTCATACTGGAGCCTAGTGTAGTTTGTATTGGTAAGTCTAGATAAGGCGAAGTAGAATCATTTTCAACTGCTGCAGAAGATTCATCATACAGACTGACCCAAAAGGTTTTCGGTGGAAATGAATCACACCCTAATTAGCTGAGTGGATAAAAATATTGACAACATTCTCCGCATTTCGACAACTCCAGCATTGAAGTTTTTGATTGGTTTGTGAATTGATTTTATACCTATTCGATCTCTTATATAGTGTAAAGGTATAGGTTCATCAAGCGTTCACTACTGTTTTTTTCCACACAAGAAGTCAATTACAATTGATTTTCTCTTTAAAATCGACTTGGGACATGAAATAATTTGCAATTTACTTGTCCCAAACATTTGATCCAGAAGGTATATTTGGTTGCCAGTGATAACGTTTGTGTCTACTGGAAACGTGGTGGTAGTTTCTTCGTGTAACTTGGTGATTCCATAGAGTTTATAAAATACATTGGCCAGAAAAGCCAATTAGCTATTGGTTGCCATGTAACAGTTCAACATAAGTCACATAACTAGAAATTGACTGTCTAGTCAGAAAAAACTTTTCTTCTGGATGTTATTACTTCAGTATTCAGATAAAGAAGTAATTGATGATGACATCCTACGGGTTCCACTGTTTTAAAAAAAGTCTTGACTGAAGTGTACCTTGAAGACTTAATTGACTGTCTGATTAAGAATTTTGTTTAAACGAGATCGCATTTTCTTTGTGGAATGCTTGGTGGTGCAAAACGCAATGAACGTTTTGACATTCTGGTATACATTCTTTATTCTTCATAGTGTGGTTTTCATTTATAAAAAAATAGCTAATATAATACACTCATATCGCGTGGATTTCCTGTTACGTTCTTGCCCTAACGCTCTGAACCCTTGCATTCCTAATATTACAGGGTGTTCCAATAGGAAACCCCAAGGTTAGGAGCAATATATTTTTGGAACTACTGCTATAAGGCTTAGCGCATTATGTAATTATTTGAATACTTTTTCCGATAAAATAATACCGTAGAACAAAAAGTGAGAGGTCAGCAACTCATTAGACAAATACAATACCCACTGTTAACTTGACTAACATTGTATATAATAAGACTTAACAAGAAAATGCAATATAATCCGTCCGGCGAGCTTTTGCATATGCGCCATTATTCCATTTATACGATTTAAATCAAAAGTTTAAAGTCAAACGCATGTTCTCGATGTGAGAATTAGAATATGCCAAACATAGACATATAATACAAGATAGACTGATCTTTGCAATACCAGCCCGTCGCCCCAGTGCTAAAGAGAAAACTGACGCAAAGCAATCCCTGCATCTCTTTAACATATGGTCCTAAAGTTTTGGGAAAAATTTCACCTGGTCTGATTGAGAAGCAAAATGTATTTAACAAAGAAGGCCATGGAATTGAAATGTCATCAGTTATTGACATTTAATAAACAAAGCAGAATATTTTGGTTTGTGCTCTGCAAAATGTCTTATAAAATTGATATTCGTCGAGGTGTTTATAATATGGTTGGGCGAATGTCGAAACGAGATATTGTTAATATTTATCGAGATCAAAACAAGCAAATCGACAATTTATCGCACAATCAGAGAATGTGAAGAAGGGATACCATGTGTTAACTTGCGTAAAAGAGGCCGACCGCGGATTTTGAACCATATAAGAGAGGCAAGACTGATTGAAGCACCTAAGAACAAAATTGGGGTCTCACAGCGAAAACTGGCCAGAAGATTTCATGTTGGAAAGACTACAGTATACAGGACCCTATCGAGTAACAATATTATCTACCGGAAAAGAAGGAAAGCTCCAAAATACACAGAGGATCAATTAGAGAGAATTGCGAGATGTTGCCGCGCGTTAAGGCGAGTGCATTTCGTCAACAAGTTGATCGTGATGGACGATGAAAAATATTTTACTTTGTCCAACTCTGAGATGAAGGGTAACGATGGGTTTTACACTAACGATTTTTTTTACGACAAAATTTTGGTATGGTGTGCAATTTCTGAGGCTGGCTTTATCTCACAGCCCTACATTGGTGTTGTTCGAGGCGAAGCCTTAAACGCAAATATTTATATTCAAAGATGTCTCTCTCTCTCTAAGTTGCTTCAGTTTGTGAACACACATCATGCAAATGATCAAATAGTCTTTTGGCCAGATCTTGCTTCATGTCATTACGCGAGGATCACAAGGGACTGGTACGAAACTAACAACATTACCTTTGTACCGAAAGCAGACAATCCCCCCAATCTACCTCAGGCTCGTCCAATTGAAGAGTTCTGGGCAATATTAAGTCGGAAAGTCTATAATAACGGATGGGAAGCACAAAATCAGGAACAGTTAAGACGCCGCATATATACAAAAATTAGAGAAATTGACGCCGAGGTCGTCCAAAGGATGATGCAACGTGTCAGGGGAATTATTAGGCAAATCGAAAATAATGGTCTCTTGTCTGTCATTTGAATTTTGATTTATAATAAGGATAGTTAAGTTAAATTGTTGAATAATTTAATAAAAATATAAGATTATTGTGGTCAGAGTTATACGATTTTGAAATTTTTCCCAAAACTTTAGGACTATACGTTATAAATGACCAATGAGAAGGTCAAGTGGTCGATAAATCTGGCCCATTAGAGAGTGGGAGTGATTTGCGACAGTGTTCTTTGTCGAACGGGGGGAACGCAACTGTATTGCAGCAATCAGTCTATCTTGTGTTATATGTATATGATGCCAAATTGGTCAGAGGTTAAGAACACAAAGGTTGGTCATTCTATTACTCTTTTAAGTTTAACTTCAAAACACCAAAATGAGTTTAAAATTTAAATAATACTAAAATTATTAATAAAAAAGCACAAGCTGTCTTTATTTTTGTATACTTACTATTTTGGACGGATGAGCAGCTTGATATCACGGTTTTAGTTCTGACAGTACAAAAAGAGACTATAATAGAGACATAATTCCTTAATAATGTTATACATGAGGAGACCACGAACGAACGAACCTCACAAAATTTTACCATAAATATTTAAAATGAATATAAGGTCAATGAAGTGATAACACGAGCCTTATGGTCAAATTTAACCAATTATGAAAAAATATGAATTTGGCTAATTATTTTGTTACTAGGTACATTCACTTTTAAGTGTTTGCTAATAAATAAATTTACTACTGAAAATGATATACAACTTCCCCTATTCTCTTCACCTAATTAATTCTCCTTATTAAACGATAAACCAAAACCTTATTACCAGACTAATATTTTTCAGACTATTTTCCTTTTCTTATTTACTTACATTAGTCCAAGACAGAGAAGAGACGCGAGTTCTGGGTGCACAGTGGTAAAATTGGAAAAAGTGAGGTAAGTTTACCGGTTATTTTTGTGTAGTGTTGTAACGTTGTGATATAAATATGGAAAATGTACGAAAACGATAAGTTCTGAACCATTAAACGTAAGAAGTAATTTATACCATTTTAAAATTTACAAAAAATGAAGCAGAAAATGGACAATAGTAGATATACAAGGAGCTTTCAAGGACGTAAATGACACACGTCACATTTCACGTCAAAACGTCACGTTTTTACGTCCCTCGTTACGTCAAAATATCACGTGTAAGGCAAAAACGTCAGGTGACACCTCAAAACGTCACTCGTACTGTCAAAACGTCACGCTTCACGTCAAAACGACAGAGCCGTGTTTTGACGAGAAAACATGAAGTGACGCTTGCCATTTTGACGCGAAAGCGTGCCGTTTTGACGTGAAATGTGACGTCTGGCATTTACGACCGAGGGTAAGGGTTGCACTAGAAAGCCTCTCTTATATCTACTGACAATTTTTAATAATTATAAGGAAAATACGGGAACACCTCATTGTTGCTACAATGAGGTATATTTATCTAGGTACCACTGAATGATTATTATTTTCAACCTAATTTGATTTTAGTTTTTATAAGACTCTCAACTATAAAAATACTTCCAATTTATCAAGACATGACCAAAACCGGTTGAAAAATTCATAACTTTATATAAACTAATGCAATTTAATATTAGTATTCGTTGTGAAATTTGGTAGGTCAGATACTTTGTTTAATGTGAACTTTAACGATACTCACATCAGAAATGCAGTAATTTAAAGAAAAAGTTGGATTGAAAATAATTTTTTTCATTTCAAAATTGTCTTTGATACCGTTCTCTTGTTCAATGTACTTTTTTGTTGAAAGTTAAGAGTCCATAACAAACAATAACGAGTAATCAGAAATTGTAGTCGGTTATGTTCTGAATTTGTTAAAGACGTGCATCTCCGTCTTGTACTTCCTTTTCTAACATCTGCGCACTTCGTGCCTCTTCTCTATCACATATCAGTATTCAAACATTTGGTATAATTACGCAAATTATTAGTTGTTAATCACAAATTATTTTGCTTTCACAAGTATGCTACATTATCTAGAATAATATTAGAGATTATCACAAGAAAATCTTAAAAAACAAAAACCTTAAGCCGTAGATATGCAGGATAGTCCCTAAGTAACGTACCAAACTGAAATTGAAGATTTTTGGCCTCGAAATTTTAAATTGAAATATTTTGGATATATACGGACGTAAAAAATTAGGAGTTAGTGTTGTTGGTGTAATGGTACATATAATATTTTCGTCAAATCAAATCAAAATGTACTTTTCTAAAGCTTTATTTCTTTATATTTGAAGCATACAGCATATACATTATAAAAACATGCCAACACTGCTAAACCGAAATTTTTTGTTCCATGTTTGACATTTCTGGCTATAATCAGCTTGTACTTTCGGTAAACTCAACCCGGATAACCTATTTGATCTTACTCCAAAAATTACTAACCCCAAATTTTTACGTTCATATTTTCAAAATCTTTTAATTTAAGTACTGTAAAAAATAATCTTCTAGATTTCAACTTTGTCACCCTCTACCTTTTTTTATTTTAAATATTTTATTAAAGCAAGTTTCGTCTGCTATTTTGAAGCTAATAATCGTCCATTTTGAGTTTGGTAAATTACTTACGGACCACCCTGTATATCATATGATTTTTGTGTTCGTATTAAAAGTGTTAATATTGATTGGTGGTTAAACTATTTTTTGGTAAAATTTTTCTTAATTATTTATCTTTCCAGATAGTTGTAGCAAAATATTTCAGTCAAAAATAGGATACTCGTCAGTAATTTTGAATTTGTTCCCCTAACATAGACCTGGCTACAGCAGTCAGCTTTTCGGAAACTAACGAAGCTATGTGTGCACTTCTTTTCCAAATATATTCCCTAGTCTTGTCGTGGTTATCAGCACTTTCTACTCGGACCTAAAAAGAGAGACATATTCAGTATTTTTATTAAAAAAACTAACTCAATTACACAAAATCCATCAATTTAATTGGTGTAACTTTTAGATTATAGGTTTTGGAATAAACTATTGGTAAAAAGAGTGTAATGGATTAGGATATTAATTATTGTAGATATACAAACGAAATCTTTTTATATACTTGACTTGATTGATTAAGTCGTCTGAATTCGACATTAGATTCAATTTAATCCAATACACAAAAGATATGAATGAACAAAAAAATGAAGAACTTAATATAAATGTACAGGAAGTTCGGAAAATACTTGAAAAGCTGAAGAGCAGAAAAGCAGCAGGTAAAGACGGGATACCAAACGAATTACTCGAATATTGTGGAGCAGTAATGACAGAACAATTAACAAGATTAATTAATAAAATTGTAAAACACAATAAAATACCGGAAGAATGGAGAACGAACGAACCAGTTCTACTATTCAAAAAAGGGGATAAAAAACAGCCAGAAAAGTACAGAGGTATAAACTTGTTAAATACTACCCTAAAACTTACAACTAAAATTTTACAAGTGCTAATAAATCGGAGGATAAGTTTAGCATACGAACAACAGGGTTTTCCTAGTGGAAGATCGTGTACAGGTGCAATATTCGTTATAAAGCAAATTACTGAGGAATCAGTAGAGTATACTAGACCAGCATTTCTGTGTCCGATTGACTTAAAGAAAGCGTTTGACAGAGTAAGACTCAATCCATTTTCTGTATAATAGAGAAGTTCTCCTAAATATTATAAAAACTATCGAAAACATCTACCAAAACAACAAAATGGAAGTTAGAATAGATGGACAACTTACAGAACCTATAGAAATAGGCAGCGGAATAAGACAAGGGGATTAATTGAGCCCCATGTTCTTCAATTTGATCATGGTTGAAAATATTCAAAACCGTTAACGAAGGAAGAGGATACAGAATGAAAAAAAAAAAAAGAAATCAAAATACTCTGTTACGCAGACGACGCAATATTGATAGCCCAAGATGAAGATAGTCTGCAAAGACTGGTCCACAGATTTAACATAAGAGCAAAAGAATTTAATATGACAATCTATGAAAACTAAAACAATAGTAGTCAGCAAAGAACCAACCAGATGTAAAATAGAAATTGATGACATCAGTATTGACATTTTTCCGTAATTATTTAAATAAATTATCAACCCAATTTCATTTAAAAGGTTTCAAATGAATCGTATTTTCATAACTCTTCAAGAAAACAAAACTGAAAACTTCTAATTAGGAAAGAAGTATTGAAAAAAAATTAAAAACAGTGATTTTTGCTATAAAATCAATGTTTAAATAATGACGCCGTTATATTAAACTGATACGTTTGACATAAATCCCTGTGTTCATACCAAAACTTAATTTTTTTTCGAGGATTCGTTCTTAAACGAATTACTTTATTTTTTACATGTGTTACAATTTTATTTGACTGGCCTAATTATGGTTAAAACATAAATACTGTGTAAGTCTGTAGTCCGCTAATCACCTGATTAATCACATGCTACCAGATCTGAAATGTGATAAGTGAAATTTTACATTTAAGCTTACTTGTTCTGTGTTTACTACAGTGATATTGGAAAGCTGGTGAAAACGCATGTCGTATTCCCTCTTTCCCATATCACTGGTTTACTATAGTTTAAATCATAGACGACATATTGAGCAGTCTGTAGACCTATGTGACGACACCATCTTTTTTTCGTTGTTTGTTGTATTCCTGTCTTACATCAAGTAAGTATAGCACTCTTTTTTTTAGCAGTGAACGAGTGAGGAGTTGCAATTCGCTAGAGAGGAACAGATTCAACAACCACAAGAGACCTTGTCGTCAGTACGCGCGGCCAGTATGCTCGGTCTATGTTAATTTATACGTCTATGGTTTAAATACGAGGAACAAAAAACACAGAATTATAGCGTGCTTTAAAGAACAAGTATCTGTTGGGCTAATGACTTCGTAACCAATTTCTAAGAAGCTTTGATTGGTTCGGTTTTTTTATTGAACATCTTCGAACCACACAATATGAAATAGTACGTAACTTACTTGTTTCGGTTGAAGAACCCGTATTGAATGTAAGGACGCAGTACCGCCATGTACGATTCTTAAATTTAATCTACCATACATTTCAGCTGTAGTAGCGGTAGCACTCTTCAGCTCCCTTCTAGCACCTTTTCCAACCTGAAAATTAGAAACAAAATATTTAGATTTTCCTACAAATTTCGTGAGATATATGGGGTTTATTGAAATTCTACTGTTTATATTTTATCCCCTTTGCTCATACTCGCGTCGTCCATTCAGAGTTATGAAAATTTCATATTTTCTTTCTTTCTTAGCTAGCTATAATGTTGATTTGCTAAAAACTAAAGCCTCAGACTATCAGACCATTCCTTCCTTGTTAGATATATTATTCCTATTTTGTTAGTATTCAGGTAGCTGAACTAACTGTCTTTTAATAGATATGATAATCAAAAGATGATTAATTGCTACATCCATATTTTGTAGTCTCATATTGAAACAGAGGTTTCAATATAAGACACATCTAGAAGAACCTCGTATGAGAAAAATATATTTACTGTGCATCTCTTCGTAGAAGCATCCATTAATGATTGAGATTGAACGGAAGATAGATGCCTGTGGATGCTCTTATTGATATGATTTTGGCGGTAACCATTTTGAACGAGAGCTTATTTTAAAGAAGAAACGGATCTACTTCAGAACATGTTAAATTTGTTAGACGACCTGCCCCATAAAAGCAGAAGATTCTATGCGGTGACTTGAATATTAATTACGCTCTTGCTTGTTCTACCTAGTTAACCTTAGTCAATATATTCGATTCAGCTTCACAATACACGTTAATTCTTCTACAAGAATTACTAAAACAACATCTATCATAATTGATTATATTGTTTCAGATTTCTCACCCCTTGATGTACGCTCTACAATTATTAATTCAGGATTATCTGATCATGAAGCAGTATATACCGAGCTTAACATTCTTAACAAAAATCCTCAAAAACCCAGGTAGGTTTAGGTAGGATTTTTTCCGCTCAGACTTTCGGAAATTCCAAAATTTGTGCTCGACTTCTGGGTGGCACTTTACTTCTGTGGACGTGGACTATAATTTCAGTGATTTTTGAAGTTATACTTCTATACGCACGGTCGGCGTTGGAAATTTGCACGGGAGTGAATCTGTGAAACCATTACATATGTAAGATAATGAGTAAGAGAGAGACATAAGATATATTTCCTCTCTCTTCCTCTCTCGAGAATAAAAATGTTCCTTTTGTATATATATTTAATATTATAAATATATTATATTGTATATATATATATATATATATATATATATATAATATATATATATATATAATATAATATATATTAATATTATTATTTATGTGATATGTTTTGTATTATTTATTAAATGTTCATAATTATTTTAGGCTTTTGTATATGTCTAATTGGCAATTCTTTTGTGTTTGGTTCATACGCTGGTGTACGTGAGTTTGAATCCCAATATGAATTTCCTTTTTTATTTTTGAAATATTTAAAAACCTCACGTTAATGTTATTAAATATATGTAATTTACGCAAAAATGCTAAATTTTAAAATAAAATGAAAATTTACAACATAATCTGAGTTGTTGGTTTTTTATTTTTATCTTCCTAAAGTAAGTTATGTATATTGGCAGTTTTAAATACTTATGAATATTGCATTTTAATTTGTATTGTATTATTATATTGAATTATGTTGTAATATATAATGTTGTATTGTATTGTAATTTTTATATTAATAACAAAATAAGCAATGAATTTTACTGCAGAGTATGTGTAAAAAATGTTTTTGCATTCAACTCCTTTTATACATATATGAAAATAAAAATATATATTTTCATTAACATATTGATACAATCCTTCATTTACTATACTCCTATTACAGGCCAAATGTTTATATACAGCAAACGATGCACCATATACCTATATACCTAATTATTTTTCTCTTTCTGCTCTCTCTTACCTATAGCATTAAATATGTAATGATTGTGCAGATTGACTCCCATATAAATTTGAAACGGCGAACGCGTGTATAGAAGTATAACTTCTACCGGCAGTCCCACTGGACTGCCACACCCGTTTTTTTAGATAGGCTTGTCTGTATTTTTAATAAGGCATTTCCTTTAATTACATTTAAGTCAAAACATCACAAACCCTGGACTACCAAAGGTATCCGCATATCAGCCAAGAATATTCGTTCACTACTGTATATCAAGAAATTTACTACCAACGTCTTTACCTACCAACCTACAGAGGAACCTATCTAAAACTTATCAAAACAGCTAAAAAAATGTACTATCAGAATCGTCTGGGAAGCTCTAAAAATGTTGCAAGAGAAACTTGGTCCATTATAAATGATCTTCGAAATAAAACTAACACAGCTCAAACATTTTCTCTTCCAAACCCTGAAAATCTAAATGAATACTTCGTTAATGTGAGTAAAAATATAACATCAACTATTTTGTCACAACAAGATACTATTTCCTATATCCCCAATCCAAAAAAATCTCGAATTCATTCTTTACAGGACCAGTTCATAAATCTGAACTGATCCAAACAATCAGTAGTATCAAAAGCAAATCTTCCTGTAGTACTGATGGACTATCCATAAAAATATTCATAAATCTCCCAAAAAATGTGTTGGAAGTCCTGGTCTCAATAATTAACGATTCCTATAAAAAAGATATATTTCCAGAGTGCCTAAAGACAGCCATTATTATTCCTCTTCTATAAAGCATATTTCTATTCTTGCATCGTCGCAAAGGCGTTTTGGTGTGAAAACAAGAATACTAATGGCTGAATTAATGTGTGAAGGTAAATGATGGGAGTTGGCATGCAAGTAGCGGTGGGTATAGATTAGTAACGCTACTACAGTTTTAATCTCGCCATAATTTTGTCTAACTACTCTTCTCAAATTGTGCCACGAATAATGTATGGGGTTAAGGTCTGGACTTGTAGGAGGTCAGGCTAGTATCCGAGTACCAATATCTGTAAAGTATTGCATTGTTTGCTAACGTACTGTCGAGACATTCCCTAATGTACTTATCAGCATTAAGGCCACCTCTTCCTAACATATCAATATCTACATGTGCTTTCAAAGAAACGCCGCACCAAACGATACTCCAGTAGAGAAGCAACATTGGGTATAGCGTTGCTCAAAGAGTTTGGTATCGCCAAAGTGTTTGGTGAAACCTGATCAGGTGAATATCTCAATAAAATGAAACTCATGTGTAAAAAATCATTTTTCCAATCTTCACGAGAGAGTTCCAGGCGTTGTTTTCGATGAGCTACGTTCAATAAAGGACCTGTCTGCTCTCGAAGTGCTCGATGTTTAAGAAATCTATCTTTTACGGCTGCTTTTATTGTTCTTGGTCTCTCCTGTCCAGCCCTTCCTGAGTAAGAACTAATTTCTTTGTAGAGCATCGGATATTGTACTTCGTGGACGCCAAGCACTTCTTCAATATGCCGAATGGAATGCCCATTCAAAAATGAGTGTTTATTTTATATGTAAATATTCGATTCATTGAGGGCACTTTCACAAAAACTCTTTTCAGACACAAAAAATGACAAAATTTTAAAAAACGGTTGTTAGAGGCAACTTATATTTTGATAAGTATATTTAATTGTTATAGATAGCAATTTAACAAAACTAAAAGGAGGACACTTTTCAACTTTACGTGTCTGGTTAATTTTGCCGGGCAGTGTATATCTGTTCAATATAAAAAATATTTGTCAAAGTAAGTATTTGATAATTGAATTGAAATAATAATCACTTACCTCTCTTTCAACCCTTAGTGTTAAAGGTCCTAAAATGAAATTAGTTTTTACTGTGGTATGATCAGATTGCATGTTAACTATAACATCTCCGTCCCTCTTTATTGTACTTAGTCCAAAAAGTGTAGCTTTAGCTGACTGTTTTGCTTTTTTGACGGTGGCTTTGGTTTTAGTCTTTGTTTTGTCCTTCGTTTTGTTTTTGTTGCTCGTTTTTGTTTTCGTATTGGTTTTCTTTTTATTATTGGGTCGTTTTGGATTTGCTCTGATTTCAGATGTAGTAACCGTGATGTTTCGAATGAAATCATCGGAGCCTGTTTTGGATATTAAAACAAAGGCGGGTTCTCGAGTTTCGCTTTCTAAAATTTAAATTTATATAAAAAAATAATGTTAAAAAATATTTAGGACTTTATAACAATTATCATGCATGGTGCAAGTCTATAAATATTATACACCCACAGCTCAGAGCGAAGACAAGGATATCGGTTATATTGAACAAGTATTAAAAACTAATAATAAGATAAAATACTTATTATAATTGGTGATTTCAAAGGTCGCCTAAGTAGATAAAGGAAAAGCAAGTAGACAGAGGAGAAGGTTGGTCGAATTTGTCCAAGAAAAAGAAATGGTAATAAGAAACACGTTATACAGCTTCCACCAAGAAGATTATATACCTGTCGTCTCAGGATACAAAGGATAAAATGGTAAGAAACCATATAGACTATAATATTATAATAGGAAGAAGATACAGAACTTCAGTTGTTGCTGGATGAACAGTTTAAACAGAACCAAAATATATTCTTTATTTTATATGGCATATAGGGTAAATACGTACAAAACGACATACACGTACAAACTGACATATCATAGAATGCGCAGCTGACAATTGAATCACGTGACCCGAATGGAATTTAACGGGCTTAAGCCCATCTCACTCATTTCAATATTATCGCGTTGTGTAGGTGTTAGTACAGTATAAGTTTTTGTACAGACGAAATGCTTAAAAGGTACAAACAAAAAGGTATGCGTTAAAATAACCGTTGGCCCTCCCAAAACGGACGCATATGATCGGTATTGGAAATTCGCAATTGATGAAATCGATTCAACTCTGGTGAATAAATAATTGAACCAGTTTTCGTTTTTCTAAATAGAAGCATTCTAGAGATATTTAAAAAAAACTCTTTAAAGTCTTTAAAGAGCTCTAGCTCCCTTAGGAAGCGTTTTCGAACTAGGTGAGTTGGGTTAAATTCTCTTAAAATTATCTGAGGAATCTCCAGTCTTTGTTTGCCAGGAGAGTTTCTGGACACTCTGTATATGATACTTTTTAATATTTTCTCGTCATTTTTGGAAGAATGGTTTGTAAAGAAATCCATTTCTATATCTCCCGAACGGCTAAGACCGCTTTGATTGCTTGTTCTTGGTCCAAATTGTCTCACCAATGCAGCGAGAAAGCTAATGAAATCTGAGTTTCGCTTGGTACCCAGAGTTGTGCCGTCGGTAGCTTCCACTCGGTCGTGCTAACCTCACAGAATAAGCGATCACTACCGAGCTTTCTCCACCAATGCTTACCAAGATTTCACGGCTCTTGGAGGGGTTTAATTATTGAGAAACAAAGAACTATTAACTGCGAATATTATATTAGGTTATTGGTGCTTTTATGGGAAGAGATTTAGGAAAATAATAACAAATAAAGAAGAAAAGAAAATATCACACTAAGATAATGCATCGTGTCACAAGTTGATCGCAACAATATCAACAGTACATAAATTACATCTAAAAAAGGTTAGGAAAAGAAAACAATTTGATCAAATGACAAGATATTGCGGAAATTAAGCCGCACTTTGCTAGGACAAAATAAGTAACTAGAAATGTTAACAAGAGGATGAATAATTGAGGAGTCTATCATTTTCTATACAAGTAAAACAATAGTTAGCAGAAATTTAGATATAAATGAAATACAAATTAAAATTTTCTTATTTACTATTATCAGTGAAAACTGTTATTAATAACTGTGAAGAAATTATCCTCTTTTACTCACCTATTAGTTTTGGTTCGCTAGTTTCAATTTGATTTCCTCTTGATATAGAAAGTTCGCCCATTTTATTGGTCATCCCAACATTATTATTTCTCGTTAATAAATTATTTTTACGTTTATTAGTTTTTATTTTACTCTTGCCCTTATTTTTCTTGGTATTTTTGTTTGTGGTCTTCTTAATTGCAGTCTTGTTATTAGTGGTAGTCTTCTTATTAGTAGATTTCTTATTGGTAGTTTTTTTGATAGTATTCTTTGTCTTTTTTGTTTTGTCCTCTAATGGCTGCAGTTTCACTCTGACTGGGTCATACGACTTTCCCAACATTCTGTTAATACGGCCTATGATACTGTCAACAAATTTGTTGTATTTTGAAATGTAGATTGCCGGCATCTTAGGCTGCGCAACAGGAAGGGCACCTACAAAGGTTATAATTATAATTACAAAAGTTACAAAACTTATAATTATAATTATAATAATAAATTTTAGAAAGTTGTATAAACTTATGGTTATTTTAAAAACGGTTAAATTTAAAAATTTAATTGCAAGAGATTTTTGTGATGAATGTGTATAATGTATTTATTTCCATTTGGTGTCTTTTTCTCAAAAGTAAAAATTTAAATTTGAAACAATTTTGAAAATTAGAGTTTTTCAAAAGGTTCCTTCGATGTCCGTTCGTTACATGTGACGATTTTGAAGCGGAATCGATAGGTGGTTGATGTGAGGAATTAAGTTAGGAGAACAAATGAATGTAGAAAAAATAATTGGCGAGAAGAAAACGATTGCAACAACAAAGTCATAAGAAGGTAATGCTGGAAAGAAATCTGATTTCTTACCTTGAATCATTGAATAATTTATTGTATCCAAATTTTTCGTTTTATTTTTATTTTTTTCTGATTATCAGATAGTCTCAAATGATTGAAATATCCGACGAAACTTCACAGGTGATAGCAATATAAACATCATATGTTCTTACGCCCCAAAGTTAGGTGTAAAGAACAGAAAAAGGAAGAATTTCGGAGTGTCCTTGATTGAGACATGCCCGAGATTCGGTGTTTTATCGGATGTGATTTGAATGGACATATTGGTAGAGAAAGAGCGGGAATAGAAAGAGAATTAAAGAGTATACAGAATACGTTTTTTATCAAGACTAAAGACCAGCCTGTTACTTATAGTAGCGGGGGAAGGGAAAGTTAGATATATTTTTTGGTGTGTAGGAGAAGCTAGCCGAAAGAGGTAATCAACTGAAAAGGGTGAGTGTGCAGCTAGTCAACACCGGCCGGTGATAGTGGATACAGAGATAAAGGTGAGACAAAAAGGAAAACAAGTAAGGAAGTTAAAGCATAAGTCTGGCAAAGTCTTTAAGAGTAGAGCGCAGGAAGATTTTGAGGAAAAAATACGGTAAATGATTGGTGGGAAGCCAATAGCAAATTTGTGGTACGAGTGGAAGAGAAAGTGCTGGAAAAAACATCTGGTAAAGGGTCTCCTTTATCAGAAACTTGGTGCAACAGAAGGTTAAAAAAGAAAGAGGCTAGAAAGAGGTATGATAGGTCTAAAAGAGAGGAAGATAAGGATATATACAAGATAGCGTAGAGAGAGAAACACCTGAGGAAATGAAAACGTTATACAGCATTGCTAAAACAAGGAACAAGTCATCAATGGACCTAACTCGCGTGCAGCAGATTAAGAGTGCGAGTGGAAGAATGTTAAGATCCGATGGTGAAATAAAGCAAAGATATTATGAATACGTTAGAAAGTTGCAAAATAAAGAACACAGAGGATGCGGGATCCAAAATGAGAATGTAATATCGGGGATGTAAGGTGGAAGGACCTCAATATATGTGGATGTTTGGAAGGCCTTATGAGAAGAAGAGATTGATACGTTGTGGGACAAAAAGTTTGGGAAACTTTTGGGTCAAAAGATAAAGGGGACATTCAGGAATGTAAGAATCATAGTGATATAAAGGTAATATGGAACTTAACAAAAATTTTGGAGAGAACCGTAAAGCGAAGGTTAAGGAGAGAGTCATCGATAGGAGAAGAAAACTTTGGATTTGGCCAGGGAGGAGGACAACGGATGCCCTGTTTGCTTTGAAACAGTTGGTAGAGAAATACGGCGAGAAGAAAAGAGAGCTACATTTGGTGTTTATAGATCTTGAGAAGGCATACGACACAGTTCTTAGACAAGAGCTATGGAGATGTATGAGAGAACTGGGTTAATGAGAATTACTTAAGGCTCGTGAAGAATATGTATAATGAAGCATACCTCAAATTAAAGTCAGATTGACCGAAAGTTTTCCAACGACGGTTTGTTTGCATCAACACTTCAGTGAGTCCTTACATATTCAATCTTGTTATGGATATATTGACAGGGAAGGTAATGGAGGGGACTCCTTGGTTAATGTTCTTTGGGGATGATATCGTGTTAGTGGAGTATGTGTTGTTGGAAGGAACGGGAATGGTTGAGGACATCGAATTGCTGTGAGAAAAACTAGGATTAGTAGGATAATTATTTACCTTGACTCTTAAAAAATGGAAAACCGAACACTTCATCGAGAAATTGCCCACAGGATACAGACTGGTTGGTTTAACTGAAAGCGAACGAGCGGAGTACTCTGTGGTCGAAAAATCGGAAAGGAAAGATATACAAAAATTTGGTGAGGCCTGCGTTGGGTTAAGACGGTAAAGTGTGGCCTGTAAAGAGGTTTCAGGAAAAGAAAAGGCGGTAGCTGAAATGAAACTATTATGGTGGATGTTGAATAAGAAAAGAACATGATTAGAGAAAGAGCCAGGAAGATTACAGTCTCATGAAAGGTTTAAAAATAAAGACTGCAATGGTTTATCTGCAAGGAATGTCTTTTGAGCATTGGTAACCTATGCATTATTTCCCATAAATGTAGTTTTATAATATGAAATTTGTGATGAAATGGAAAAATATATTCAAAATTATCAGATATAAACATATAAATGAATTGGACACTAAAAATTTTAAGCAAAATCACACAAAATCACAAAAAACACAAAATTCTTATTAGTTGTACATTTACAAAAAGGGTTAATTAAAACATCTGATAAAAGAGGAAAGAATGCAAATTAGTAACAAAATCCTTGTAAATATATCGATTAGTTTTATTTTAACATTATAGTTATACTTAGGCAAATATGCAAAATGCCTGGATTCCATATTTTATGCAAATATCTGGGGATTTTGCATATTTGTACAAACAGTTGCATAAAATGCATAAACGTCAATTTATTTCAAATCGCGTATGACTATGTAACTGGAAATTCCAATGTTCATTTTATTTCAATATTTCAGTCTTAAATATTTCCGATAGTACCTATAGATATTACCTAATATTCTTGGTATTGTTGTAGCAGGTAACCGATTATAATCCGGTAATAAACGGGTTTTTCAAAAGTGTATTGCGTGGGTATGAATAGAATTGTCCTTTTGTAAATCACTTTGTTTTCAAAAGTGAAAGTGAAAACATCGCCAATCGAGCTTGTTTAATTTGTTAACTATTTTGATTTTAAAATGCCGAAAATAACAACTAGTGTTGCTACTTGGATTAAACCTTACAAAGAGCTATCTATGGATATGGACAAAGTGTATTATTCAGTTTGTAGCAAAATTTTAAGTAATAAATATTTAATACTTTTCTATATTTGATATGTTATTTAAAATATTTTAATAATTGCATAAATTAACGTTATTAAAACGGGAATAACATAATTAAACTTTAATATAATACCGATATTGCTGAAATATCAGTGCCTACAATGCAATAATCGTGCAGTTACTTGAATGGAGTTTCTTGTACTACTGTAGTTATTTATATTAAAAAATCTATTACAGGTCTCTTATGATTAGTTACTTTTGCTTCAACCATGAAAATAAAAAGTTGTAGTTCATCTTAATAGCAAACATTTGTTATGTTGGATTAAGCAAATGCTCAAAGAACATAAACTTCAGCGATAAAACCAAATTAACAATATTTAAGACACTACCAGTGACAAGGGTTGCAATCAAATTCCGATTGTCTACTCATCGAACGAAAGTGGGTATTCTAAGATGGACATGATACCTGTCAAGCGTAAATTGACTCCCTGACCATCATTACCATTTCGTGTGGTTTATGTTATTATTTTCATCTTTTATGGCGTATATTTCTGTTCTCTTGTCCTCTTAATTGTTTTCGTCTTATTTCAAAGGGATCTACTGTAATTTTTATAACCTTAGTTTAAGCTGTTCCTAAATTCTTTCCCGGATTTTTGTTTCGCATCTCTTGCTGTCTCTTTGGCAATTTTATTTTTAATGTTATATAGTTATTTGTCATTTGGATTTTTTGTTTGCACGTATCTTTTCCATGCTTCTTTTACTGAGTTTGTCCACCACCTGGTTTATTTTTGGTTTTTCATTATTCTCTTAATTCCACAGGATTCTTTAGCTGTTCGTATATTGCTTCCTTTAATTTTCTCCATTTTTCGTCAGTGAGCCGTCTTTTGTAACCTTTTCATATTTTTGTAGTATCTTATTTATTTTATTTTGTATATATTTAGCTTTCTTATGTTTATCTTACTAGACTGGATTCTTTAATTCGATATCTGGTGGTTCTATTATTTCCGATATTACTAGTCTATATTCTGTGTTAGTTCTGCTTTATTCATTGGTTTTACTTCTTTTATCTTTTTATTCAGGGTGACTCGTTAAGCCCACTTCTCTTTAATATAATAATGGACGAAATAATACAAGTAGTACGTAAAGGTCATGGTTACAGAATGGGGAACAAAAAAATCCAAATATTATGTTATGCAAACGACGCCGCATTAATCGCCGAGACAGAAGACGAGCTCCAAAGATTAACATACATCTTCAATATAACAGCCAAGAAATACAATATGATAATATCAGCTGAAAACACCAAATGTATGACAACATCTAAATACCCACTACGATGTAAAATCGAAATTGATGGGAAAATAATAAAGCAGGAAGCAATGTTTCGATATCTGGGAATATAACTAGTTACAGATATGTTGAAGAAGAAGTACGACAACAAAGCTTAAAAGTAAGTAAATCGGCAGGATCTCTTAATGACACAACCTGGAAGAACAAACACCTACGACAAGACACAAAAAAAAAAATTTATAAAGCAGAAATTCGACCTATATTAACATACACGGCGGAGACAAGACCTGACACATCTAAAACGAGACGACTACCAGAAACAACAGAGATGAAAATACTTCGACGAATATCAGGGAAAAGTCTGTTGTATAGGGAGAGAAGCGAAAACAAAAGAAGAGCATGCAATATAGAAGATATAAATGAATGGATGACAAAACGGAAATAGGTGTGGAACGAACACATTACATGGCAGAGGATAGGATAGTACGAATAGCACGAGATAAGTCACCAAATGGACGAAGAAGTATTGGCAGACCAAGAAAAATATGGTGCGATAATTTAAACAATTTAGGAGGCTAATATTGAAGAAGAAACAGGCTTTAAAGCCTACATACAAGAAGAAAGAAGAAAAATAATGTCTTTTATCGTCGTTTATAGCTTTATAGTCGCGTCATAGCGTCGTTATGATGCTTCTTGCTCCTCTTTACTCGGCTGCGATGATATATCTTTGATTTATTTGTTGTTCCCATACGCTGTTTCCTATTTTCGTATTATTGGCAATACATAATTGAATCATTATATCTCCGTTTCTATTTATTTCCATTTCTCCATATTCACTCATGCCTCTTTGTCCTTTGTTAATATCATTTAAGCGTTCCCTTCTACTGTTATTAGTATTCTTTAATTTTTTTCTCTCTAATTGTATCTAGAGTCTTTTGTAATTGAATAGTCCAATGCATAAACCAGATAAGTCCACCTTTTGGGCAAAATGAGTTAAGCATTTATTCATGCACAGCATCTTCTAGTGCATAAAGCAGCTCGATAGGATTGAGCAGAGTGCTCTCAGTTTTCAGTCAAATAGGTTATGACTCATTGTGTGAAACATGGCAAGATATATTGACCACAAGAATACTCAAACATTATGGAAAATAATAACAAAACGTTTTGAATTATGTGACTCAAGATATGTTTCTGAACTTTAAGACCCATTTGCAACAATTTTTTGTGAAAATCTTTCACGAAAGAACAACCAATTTACCATCTCAAAATATCGTGTCATATATCATGTCTATATCATGTCTATATGAAAAATTAGATAGCGAAACCGTCAATTTCCTTGTATTTAATACTGTTGAAATAAGAGATAAGATGAACTTGCAGCCCCTGTCCTTACTAAACCATGACCATAAGTTGTACACTAAAATGAGAAGACAAGAACAAATTCGAGCAGGTTATGTCTTTGATAACAAATTATGTACCACAGTGGGATCAATGGTTTTATGAAGCAATTCGAAATTACCATCAGAACGTCTCACCAGACAATAAGGAAACTTTGGTATCAGAATTCAGTGACAATGAGTAAAGAAAAATGTATCAACTCTACACTAACATTTAGTTGAAACTATGTTTTCGTTTATTTCATTTAATAAATTGCTAGAAAATAATTTCTTGAATATTAAATTCCATTTTGTTTTATTGTTCTCCACAAAAAAGATGAATACTTTGCATAAACTAGTCAAGTCCAATTCTTTTTCCCCCATAACTTTTTTCTTTTTTAACTTCTAACTTATTATTTAAAAAGAATTACCTATGTTAACAAGATGATCTTCAAATGACAGAAAATACAAAATTTATCAGGATTTCACAATTTTACCTCAAAAATGTTTTTTACTTCTCCTGAACATTTTGCTTTATGTGACTTGACCGGTTTATGCATTGGACCCTTCAATTGAATATAGAACTCGTTTATTTTGGTATCATCTGATCCCTCAACTGGGGCATATCTCTGTATTATGTGTATTTCCTTCTGTCCTAAATTCAAAAATAACAAAATTTTTAAACAAAAATATCTGCCTAGACGCTAATATTAGGCAGGAGAGTTTTCGGCCACCCTGTATATATGTTTTTGCTAAGGGATTATTAACCTATATGAGTGTACACGTTTTATGTTTCTTCGGACAAATATTTTGATTCAAGAATCATGTTCCGCCTACTCAGTAGAAATTTTCTATAAAACATTGGAAAGTTGAATCTGTACATCTATGAATAATAATAATGTTCGAACAGGACCGTAGTTACAGTGATACATTGGTATAATAGTTTATATAAATGAAGTTGTATATTTTATAAAAACATACTATTAAGCTAGGAAGTAGTTACATAGGAACGGTTCAAGCATTTTGACGTGACAACGTCTTAAATTAGGTTGTGGCTCGGAGTCATTCATGAAAAAGTGTAACGCCCGCTCACGTCTGTTACGATGAGTCACCGAACGAGAGAGAGGCCCGCCGGATCGGCGAATGCCTTGCGTCTCTCTCCCACTCAAACATGATCGGTCCGCTGCGCGCGCAGCACTAGAGAATTAGGCGCGTTGAATCGGTGCGTGCTTGTGTCTCTGTCTTTCTCGAGCGTTCTTGGCGTTCAAGACACATTACAGCAGAAACACTTCCTTTCATTTCATATTTCTCCGTTATCATCGTCCTATCCTCAACAAAATCATTCAAATAGAAATTAGTTAAGTTTAAGTTTACATGTACAATGTTTTAGTAAACAAAATATATTTCTATAGTTAAAATTTGTGCAATTCTTATTTTCATTCAATTCCTTGTTCCTATTGTGCAATTTAATAATATTCATATCAATAAATATTTTACCGAGAAAAAGACGTTGTCACGTAAAATCTTCGCCCGTAAAACCGACTTTACAGGCAACCGATTTTTTTATTCCCAATATAGCACGTTTGAGCCTAAAATAGCTTTAAAAATAGTTCTTCTGGCGTATTCAACATCAACAGAGGACTGAGACAAGGAGATGCGCTGGCGTGCCTCCTTTTTAACAATGCGTAAAGAATTAAGAAGATGTAATTATGCCACTTGCTTCTAGTGGTGCCCCATGATGTTCTTAATGTCATCAGCCGATCTCATTTGTGGTCTTCCTATGATATTGTTGTATTTCGTGGTTCCACCTTTTATCCTTCAGTCGGGCATTGTGTCCTGCGAAGCTCCATTTTAATTTGGCAGCATGTTCTCCTGCATCTTTTACTTTGGTTTTGCTTTTAATTCATTTGTTTTTTTTTTGTCTATAAGTCTCACCCCGAGCATTGATCTTTCCATCGCTCTTTGTGCTTTTACCATTTTATCCATATTAGACTTGGTGAGTGTCTACGTCTGTGAATCATACGTGAGTATAGGGAGGATACACTGGTCGTAAATTCTGGTTTTCAAATAGTGTTCTATTTAAGTGCTTTTCAAGATCCAACTAGTTTTCCAAATCCTACCCACGCTATCCTTATTCTTCTGATAATTTCGGCAGTTTGAATTCCTTTGTTAACTTTCATTATCTGTCCCAGGTAGATGTATTCACTTACTGTTTCTAAATGTATGTCGTTCAACGTTATTTCTCTAATTTTCGGTGTATTTGTCATTAGTTTTGTTTTTTCCAAATTCATCTTAAGACCTACTTTTTCCGAAGCTTGAAATAATTGCGGCATCATGGTCTGTAGTTCTTCGAAACTTGTAGCGAATATTACAATGTCATCAGCGTATCTCGAATGACTCAGTTTTCTTCCATTAACATTTATTCCTTTATCTGCCCAGTTAATTTGAACACGTCTTCCAGTCCAAGTGTGAATAGCTTTTGTGAGATAACATCTCCCTGGTGAACTCCTCTGTTGATTGGTATAGCTTTGGTTTTCGCATGTATTTGTATTTTCATTGTAGCTTTCTTGTAAATATTATGTATGAGCATTCTGTATCGGGTGTCTATCCTGCAGTTGTTCATAGCTCTCTCTATTGTACAAAGTTCTATGGAGTCGAATGCATTTTCATAATCAACGAAGCCAATGTATAAGTTCAAGTGATAATCATTGGCTTTCTCTGGAAGATGATCCACTGTACTGTAACCCTTTCGGAATCCTGCCTGCTCTACCAGTTGATAGCTATCGAGCTTCGACGTTAACCTGTTAGTTATTACTCTCATAAACAGTTTGTACATTTGGGACAGCAGAGAGATTGGCCTATAGTTCTTCAGATCTATCCTGTCTCCTTTTTTGAAGAGAAGTATTGTCAAACTTTCATTCCAATCATCTGGGACATCTCCTCTGTGAAGACATTCTTTGAAAAAATTTTTCAATTCTTCGAGAATAATTTCACTCCTTTCCTTCAACATTTCTACAAGTATTCCATCTGGCCCCGAAGCCTTATTGTTCTTTAGTTGTGCCATAGTTTGTTTTATTTCGAAGGATTCTATATTAGGGAGTTGACATTCGTTATCTTTCTCTTAAGATCTTCCTTTGCAGTGTTATTTGGTTTCTTGTGTGAGGAATATAAATCACGGTAAAATGTTTGAGTAACTTTTAGGATTTAGTTCTTTTCTCTTATTTCTTTTCCATCTTTATCCTTCAATGAGATTATTATAGGCTTTCCTAAGTTTGATTTTAAGCATTTCAGGCCTCGGTTCTTTTCTATTATTTTTTCTACCTTGTTTTCATTGTAGATCCTTAAATCTTCCTTTACTCCCTTGTTTATTTGTTTATTCAATTCTTTGAAACCATCGCTGTTTCGCTTTCTTTCTCTTAGAAAGTGCGTCTCTTTTCTATCAACCGTTTTGTTTCTTCACTTATTCTGTCTTCCACCGAGGTACAGTAGTTAATAAATCTACAGAGATATTGGTCTATTGGTCAGAGATAATGCTCTCAAATGCATCAGACTCAGATAATATGGATCTAACGATCAACGAAAACACAACTAAGCTCATAGGATCAGGGACAGACCACAGAACCAGAAAAATGAGACAAAACTTTAACATTGGTTATATTTCTAAAGTAGTGCAACAGTTCTCTCACCTAGAAAGCATCGTAAACACCAGGAACATAATATTAGAAGAGGTAGAGATTATTATGGACTTCAGACACCATTGTCCCAGAAAAACAAAGATAATGGTATACAAAACGTTAATACTCCCAGTCCTGATGTCTGGATCTGAGATATGGGTGTATTTCTAATACGGTTCAAAACAGACGATTAATATTAAGAAGAAAATATTAGGCCCAAAAATGATCATGGTCGCGCCGGCGATATAATTTAGAGATATGCAATATATTCAATAGTTACTGCAATAGAGGCTACAGTGGACAGGATATCTGCCAAGAGCAAATGGACCCTGCAAGACATAATCTGTTGACGAAATCCGGCGGTATTTCTAAACGACGAGGTAGATCAAGGTTAAGATGGATGGATGGTGTGGATAAAAATGCCACAAAAATCGTTGTGGCACAAAATGGCACGCCGCATAGAGCAGGACCGAATGAAGAAATAGTTTTAGGAAGATCAATTCATATCAGTTTTTTTAATTCAATTTTTACCAGCAAAACTATAACAAACTGGTTTTACAAAAAAAGCCATACATATTTTGAAAGAACAATATCATAGAAAATTACGAAAGCAAATTAGAGTAAAAAATGAAAATAAGGGGTATGATCAGACTCCTTTATATAAATCATTATTGACTACTGATTGTACATCTTACACAACAGTTAGTTTCCAATGGATTCATGATTAAAAAATATTTCAAATTATCCACTCACAAAGTAACCATATTCCAGTCCAATGTAAAGTACAAAAAAGGAACCTATTTGATATGAACCGCATTACCAAGATCTTCATCATACATAGCACAAGTTTAACAACACAAAATTTCATTGAAGGGTATTTATGTAGAATTTTCGTATGTATTTATTAAATAGTTGCAAAATATATTAATTTTACATTATAGCAAAATATAACGCGATGCAATAACAAATGATTACCATGTAATAAAATATTCTACCGAGTTTACACAGCGTTTAAAGATTTTCACGGTGGTTAGGTCCAAACCTGCTATATAACGACCTCGACCTTCTTCTGATCACGGGCTCTTCATCGCGTTCATATAAATATATTATAATTCGAGACACCTCACAGGTGGTAGAAAGTGCGACCCTGACCCACGATCGTCAGGTGTCACTGACCCAGAGAGATATGCCAACTTTTTTGGTGATGTTCAAAATTGGGAAGTTGTGATATAGAAGATTGTGCATTATTGGAGTTTTTTAATTTTGGGAAAGAAAATACTTATTTTAAATGTTTAATAAAAAATGTTCACTAAATTATGGAACAGTTGGAAAAATTAACCAAATAAATCGAATTTTTTTCAAAAATATGTGTAAGATAGAAGTACAACAAAAAATTTTTAACAAATATAATGATTATAATCTTTTTAAGCATGTAAGAAGAGCATATCCATTAGTATAGCAGTATAACCTTTAACTATACATAACAGCATTGTGATGGCAGAGTCCTAAGAGACCTATTTAATAGAGTCCTAATAAGGTCAATATAAAAATGAAGAACAAGGTGTATTTACTGCTGTTGGGCAGATAATGGATTTTGCTTAAAACAAATAACAGAGGAGAAAAAAATCCAGAAATAAAGAAATCCATTTAATATTCTTAAACTTATAAAAAGCTTATGATAATATACCTCTAAAAAAAGTGAGTTTTAAACGCATCATCAATAAATTACACTCTCACCAAAGCTTTAAAAATTTCTGTACAGGCTCACAATCAAGATAAATCAGACAGGTTATATATAGACAGACAGATAAGTAGATAGACAGGCAGATAGATAGAGATTGCAAAGTCTGTATTCATAATTAGCAAGAAATCTTTCTCGGTCGCAAAAACATTAATCTAAGACTCAGTACAAGAGGACTATGATACTGCATTTTCCCCAAGACTCGTGGCATTTAAAAAGTAATGTACCACTGCCTGATATTTATGGTTTTAAGATCTTCCTCTACATCGTCTATTCACCGTTTACGGTGGTTATTCCTATTTCTTTCCAAGTGGCCAAGCCAGTTTAGTCTTTGTGACTTTACAAATCTAACGATATCTGCGCTCTGCTTTAATTCATCCAGCTCATAGTCCATTTTTATTCTCCACGAACCATCGCTACAATGGGTTGGTCCAAATATATTTCTTAATATTTTGCTCTAAAATTCTCTTAATCGATTTTCATTACTGGTTGAAAGGGTCCACGTTTCACATCCATATGTCACCACTGGTCTAATTACTGTTTTGTAGATTCTAAGCTTAGACTCACGATTCAATAACTTTCTTTTCATTAAGTGTTTGTATACACAGAAGCACTTATTAGTGCTTGTATTTCGTGATTGACGTTGTTGTCATTTATTATTGAGCCTATGTAGGGGAAGGTGAAGGCATATTCGTAGGTATGGTTGTCTACCTGCAGATTCTCATGTCGATTCGACTTTGTGCACTCCTTTTATTTTGTTTTCCTTTTCATTTTTATTTAGACTAAATGCAGCGGCTTCCCGTTTCAAATCTATAGCTTTTTCGCTTAATACCCTTCTATTGAGGCTTATTATGGCCACATCATCCGCATATCTTCCACAGATCTTATATTAAAAGTTTAAAACAAGAAAATTACAGTAATGTATAATGAAAGACTGCCCAGAATAGCTAGGAATTTAAAATCAACAGTCACCGTAGCTCCAGAAAGACACTTTAAAATATATCAAGAAAACTGACAGTTAATGTTATAAATATCATCCTAGAAGAACAAGAATTCTTTAGAACTTTATGCTCAGATACCTTCTTTTATCTCCGCATTGTTTTTTATTGATATATTCTATACCAAAAAAATGAATAAATAAGAAACAATTGAAACATCAATGGTACAATATAAACTTAAAATCAAGCGATTATAAAAATACAAAATAATATTTTATAGGAAAAGAAAATAAAAAACCAAAATGATAAATGACAGTATCCAAATACTTTAAAAACATTATAAAAATTAGTGCAGGTCAAAATATTTTTTTCTTGGATGTGTTCAAATGAATTCTGGAGAATATAGATGAAATTGTATATATATATATATATATATATATATATATATATATATATATATATATATATATATATATATATATATATATATTCGGGAGTCTACAGTATTCACTGCCATCCCTCCCTCACTGTTTCCATCTCTCTCTGTTGTCCCATTCTCCATAGGCGTTTAGGCGTCTCTTACTCATGGCGTCGTCTACTTCGTTCCTCCAGGATCTTCGGGGTCGTCCTCTTTTCCTCCTTCATATGGAGCTCCATTCAGTTATTTTCTTTATCCATCTGCTGTCGCTAGTTCTTCTTACATGTCCATACCACTTTAGTCTTTTTTGTTCTATATATGTTAGTATGTCTGTTTCTATTGATGTTCTTTGCTTTATTTCGTCATTACTTCTCCTATCCATTCTTGTTAGCGTCAGCATCTTCGCAGGCATTTCATCTCTGTTGCTACTATCTTACTGTTGTTTTTCTTGTTTATAATCCAATTTTCAACCCCATAGGTATGTCATAATTCTTCGCACTAATGTTTTATAAATCTGTGTTTTTGTCTTCATATTTAGATGTCTATCCCACCATACTGAGTTAAGTTGTCGGATTGCTGTTCTTGTTTGTCCTAATCTTTGCTTAATTTCTTCCTCTGTTGATGCCTTTTTCGTGATTATAAGCTCCAATTATTTGAATGCATCCTTTCCTTTGATTGTTACTTTGTCGTCAATCTGTAGATCTTCTAGGTCTTCTTCACTTGTAGATAGGCACTGTGTTTTTGCGAGGTTAATATATAGGCTAGCCTTGGTATATTCTTCTTGCAGTTTCTTCAGTCATATAGATGTTATATATGCCTCCGTCCATTCCTTTGGGAGCTGCTCTCCATTTATGGCTTTCTGAAATATCCATTTTATCATCCGGTCTAATTTTTTTGAGCCGTATTTTATAAGCTCAGGTAAGATGCCTCCATGTCCCGGTGCGTTCTTATTTTTGAGTGCTTTTATGGCCGGTCTCATTTCAATATCTGTTATTTCTATTTCTTCTTGCGGGGATCTGCTTCATCTTCGCCTGTTTTCTTTTGCAATGAATTGTGCTTTTTGTTCTGTTAACAGTTCCTTGTAATAGCCCTTCCATTGATGAACAAATGATCGGACTAAAATTCAAAAACTGCCATTAAACCTTTGCCCATCTACTAAAAATGAATACTCTAAATAACATATTTAATTAGCCTATTTTTACCTGTTTTAAACGAAAAAACTGCCATTTTCGGCCCTTATTTGTTAATAACTATTATATGCCTCCGAACTGTGATGGGCATTTCTGTATTTATAATGTATTAGGTATGTTATTTATTTTCCTGGTGTATTATTGCAATTTTTATATAAATATCCTATTTTTTTTTTAAAGTTAAGGTTAAAAGTTAATTAAGGGATGGCGGTTAATAAACAAAGATAACAGATGAAGATAGATAAGCTCCTGTCCTAGTGTGATGTAAACATAAGAAGAAAAAAAATTGTAGAGAACCATAGCTAGAAAGAATAATAGTTTAGAACGCCCTGTATCATTTGCAATAAAGTATCCAATTATTTCGCAATTTTCAACCAAAAACAAATATAAAGTTAATAGAAGATTTAAGCCAGTTTGAACAAATAGATTTTAGCCTAACAAGTATATTTGAGTACCTAATGGGTTAATGACACTTCCTCAATTGAAAGCAGTAATAGATGGCAGTTAGAGATTTATTAAATAAGCTAGCATTAGAAAGTAGAGTTTCTTGAAACAAAAAACACTTTCAAAATGTAAATATTTTGTCAAATACTGAAGTAAGAAAATAAAATTTCGATAAAAAGTTTAAAAAAGGTGAACGAAACAAGCGGCTGTTGGAATGCGTCCGGGAAATTTACATCAAGTAGGCCATCCACGTATTCCGAACAGTTGAGCGCAAGTGTGTCACCCATTGACCTTGTTCTTCCGAAGATACCGGAGGTCGTTTTATGTCATTGGCGTACGATGCTATGATTTCAGATTTATAGGAAATAAATGTTGCATGGTTAAACATTGCGCGACACTCTCGAGTTTTATTAACTTGAAAACATTACGAAAAATAAAAATTCAACAAACAGTCGTTCACATATTCTAAAAGGTCTTTCTTTGTCGTTTATGGTTTATAAACGTTGATAAATGTTGTAGTTAAATTTATTTAATCAACATCTGTATGAAGAAGTCCAATATTTCGCTATATTAGGCTATATTCTCCTGGGATTCTATTGGCGTTAACGTTTCTCTAATAAACCAATTTTCATACATGATCAAATGCAATTCGAATGTTTTTATTGTTTATTTTGTGAAATTGATCATACTTGTAAACTTTTATCTTGTTTTGTTCCTAAATAAAAATAAAAAATAACAAAAAAGAGATTTAGGTAAAAGCTAAAACCTGTATTGAAGGTAATTTTAATAGACCAGGAAACTATCGATTTTGCCATGACACTCGTTGATACAGGTATCTAAAAACTGCTTTTGATAGATTTGGTGATAACAATATGTAATAAACAATATGTACAAAAGATTAAAGGTCATTTTTTACTTCTAAATGGTATATAAACAATGTAAGATCGCTATTTGATTTTAAAGACTAAAGGTGAAAACCGCTAAATTATATGGAAAAGTGGCACAATTTTACTGAAAAATAGAGAAATTCCTTTAAAATGAGAGTTTGTAAAGTTATATTTGTAAATATGTTGCTTAATTATTGTAAAAATAACTTTAAAATCGATTTTTTGAAAATTATTAATAACTTTTCTAAAAATGCACTAAAAACTTTGATTTCACGTGGCAATAAGGACAATATCACAAATATTCAGCTTTAAATTAAAAAAAAAAAACAGCGAAGCGATTTTACTATTTTAAAAACTGAATTCATAAATGCAAATTTATAAAAGTCGCAATATCTCCGGTTCTAATCAACGAAAATTGTTGGTTCTTTTTATTTAGGGTACCTCGTCTCATAAATCATAAAAATGCATTTAGTTAATCTGTGAATTATTTATTTTGTAGCATTTTCATTTCACCCCGTATATAATAAAACACCGAAAAAGGTTTTTAATCATTTGCGTCTCTGAGATTGGTAATATAAGCATTTTCGGGTCTGTTTATAATAATTATAATTACTATTTCGTTTGATCTTAATTCCGCCTAGATATTTGCGCATCAAATAAACAGGAATCTCTCGATAGACTAGCCGCAAAGCAGTCGGTTTCGGATTCATTGTTTGAGTCCGGATTTTCTTCAAATTCGTTATCATTATTCGTTATCATATTTTGTCATCCGAAATTCGTTAGTGAGCAGTCAAAAAGAGAAACAGATTGGGTTGTGAACTTCTATTTTATATTTAGCAGCTGTTTTTGTTGGTGTATCTTTTTAAAGCTTTTTACATGATTTATCGCATTCGTTAATAAGATCTTTTTATGTTTCTTGTACAAAAAATTATGAAACATTTCAAAATTGAAAATAACAAATTATGGTCAGTTATGACATTTTGTATACTTAACGGCACCCCTCGTTGGAAATGGACTCTTCGGCTGTGACTGTATAAATGTCGAAATGTCTTTTTATCGCATTTTAATACAATAGTCGAACTGATAATTGCAAAAATCCAACATTGTATTTATATGAAATTATATTTATATCAAATTATCAAAATACATATAAATAAATATCATTTAATAGTAAATTTAATTATTACATAAACTATATTATAAGTTGTTTTAAAATAATAATTATATTTATATAAAATTATTTTAAACCAAACTATTATAAAAATTTAAATAGATAATTCCATGCTGTTATTAATCGGATGATACTTACTTTTATTAAATTTTGACAATCGTTACGAATCGAATCTGTTAGTGACAGATATTCTTTAATTTTTTTACTTCTCATTTAATGTCTATATTTTGTTAGTAATTTTTCATGCAGTTTTTATTTTAAACTTGATATATGACGATTAAAAATGAATTGATCGAAAGTAGTGAATCTATATCAAGAACCCCTATTCTATGTATGACGCTATCTGTGACGACTATATTTTGTGGCGCTAGTTCCGTGACGTTTGTCTTAGCATTTTACTGTAGAGAAAAAAAGTAATACAACGCCAGTAAAGAAGATTCTCTTTAAAAACATAAATTTTCGTTGATTTAGAACCGGAGATATTGTGACGTTTATAAATTTGAATTTTTTTTGTATGTACATCAACCTATTGGTTATTAGCGCCGCTCGGTATTGCAATTTTTTTTAAATTTTGGATACTTAAGTAATATATACTGATTTTGACATACATAGATTTTTATATACATAAATCTGATAAACTAAGTACATTGGTTAATAGAAGCATTGACTATTACACATTTATTTGTACACGCACTGATGTTTATATTTGGTTGTATATTCTATTGATTTTAAAAAACTTAAAACTGACGAATAGACATAGTTTTCTTCTAGACACTCGCGTAATTCAGTTTTTGAAATAGTAACATCGAGACATATAAAAAGGGCTAACGCAAAAGGGCTAAGGGAATAAAAAAATAACTTTCTGTATGCTGATGCATCATACGATGAGTTATTTTAAATGTTTATAAGCCTAAAATCGCAGTATTGTGTTTTACTTTTCCATATAATTTACCAGTCTTTACCCTTAGTATTGAAAATAAAATAGCGATCTAACATTGTTTATATATTTGCATTTTAATCTTTTGCATATTTTGTTTATTATATATTGTTATCACATAAGTTAACAGTTAACGTTTGTCTACAGTTATTATAGACAAATATCAAGTAAATGCTTTAACTTTCTTCATAAAAATTTCCAATACTTCTCAGTGCAATTTGACTACAATCTAAACAATTTGGTATTGAAAAATATGTCCATATATCCAAATCAAAGACGGAATTATAATATAATTAATACGATTTTAGGTGAAACTATAAAATTCGATTCTTAATATATCTAAGTGTTTTTTTATGTACTAATTGAACGTTTTTATTCTGATTTACATACCTACTTTCGCTTTTTGCTACGAGTGTGCTTTCTATTTGCGTATTTTCGCCCGTTTGAGATACTGCAATTAGACAGAATATTAAATTCGTGATAGATATCGTAGCGGAACATGTAATCTTGTATTTAGCAAATTTACAACAACGATGATTATACGCAAGAGTTAACAGTATTATTTTGGGGTATTTAGAATACCTTTTCCTGTCCGGAATAAACCAATACCAATAACGGACGTCGCGTTTATTGGTTTAGTTCAAAGGTCAAATTAGTTAGGTGAAATATAAGTAAATAAATAACTGTATAAATAAATATATAACGATTTGAATAAAACGAGAACATTTATGGTTCTAGCATAAGATAATTAATAGATCCAATATGGCAAATATAACAGGTCAGTGTAAATTGTACTATAATCCACCAAAAATACAGATAAAAAAAAACTGAAAAAGTGTTTAGAGAAATTGAAAGAACATACATTGACAGAGTAGCTTTAGCAGAAACAAAAAAGAAAGGGAAAATCACTGAAGAAACATTTCAATGACTTGTACAAAGACAAAGTACCAAACTCAGATAAAAGTGATGTTGTATACAAACTTAGTTGTTTAGGCTGTGAAGGTTCTTATATAGGTCACACCTCCCAAAAAATTTCCAGACGTTTGAGTAATCACAAGAGTATCATTAGGTTACATCCTGATAGATGTTCCCTAGCCACACATGCTAACACAACAGGCCACTCTTTCGATTTTCCTAATGTAAAAATCCTATCCACGGAGAGCAATTATTCAAAAAGATTGTTTCTCGAGATGGCTTTCATTTTCCAAGAGAAAGAAACCATTAATAAAAAGACAGATACCAACAATTTGAGTAACTTATACTCATTATTATTAACTTTAGATAACCACAAATCTACTAATAAAGGCAATTCATCGTCAACAATATAAGTTTCGTTACATATGAGTTATATAATATATCTTCTACTTCATAAAATAAGTCTTTTTGCCTCTTCTTTGTCAGAAAATTCAGCGCCTATCAGGTATACTATTACCTTTACAGTGTTATCATTCTAAGATCTAACGTTGTGTCGTTTTAAGTTGGTAGTAATAATATCCACAAGGAAACTAAGTTCCTGTAGATGGCTGTATACCATGTATCACAAATTTTTTTTATTTAAAATCCTCTATAAAAGGTATAGAATTAAAACACCCAATCGGGCTATATCACAAAATGTTTTCGGAATCTATATTCCATCATCAGTGTGTCTAGGTGTACATGTTTTGAGCCACTAAATAATATTTGGGCAAAAACCTGTTAAATGTTTAAATTAATTTAAATTTAGGTTACATTATTCGATCTTATATGTTATGATGTTAAAGTTACAAGTGGAATTGATGACATTGCAACGTAAGACTCTACATGAGGTTGCTGGTCCTGAGACAAAGTGTCTACGAGAACTTGTTGAGTTGAGTTGCTATCAAGTCTGCTACTTGGGATGTACCAACTTAGGCAAGACGACGTCTGAAGATATTCGGGTTAGTAAATGCTTAAGAGAGGGATGTTTCTTATCGCGGCTAATTTTTTAAACATATCACGAAGACGCAGTCAAAATATGACGACAGAAATGTAACCAAATGGGAATAACGGTGGGTCATGACACAATATACTCTCTTCTGTTTATGGACGATCAAGTACTGATATTTGCTGATACTGAAGAATCAAGCTATATGCTAAGGAAACTGTTATGGGGAATCTGAGGAATTGGGATTAAAAATAAATGTATATACCTAAGACCAAATATATTGTTATTGGCGATGAAAATAAGCTATGTAGATCTTATAAGACATTAAAAACAAAATTGAAGAAGGACGAAGCCGATTCGCCGATTAAATTCAATCCTCTGAGCCATAAAGTAACAAATAAAACATAAAAATCCATTTACAAAACCATTGTTAAAAGCATCATCATTATCAACAGCTATTCCATCTATCTGGTCTGCCTTTACTTCTCTTATTTGCTCTTGATCGCCATTGAATAATTCGCTTTGTCCAACGGTTGTCTTTCATTCTTTCTATGTGTCCTGCCCAGTACCATTTTAACATGGCAATCGTTTGATTACATCTGTAATTTTTGTTCGTCTTCTTATTTCTTCATCAGACTTGCGATTGCTGAACTTAATGTAAGCATTAAACATTAAGTTCAGCTGTTGAAAGCATAGGTTCCTACATATGGCTTAGAAATTTGGGAAGTTGAAAAGAAAAATACAGACAGATTGCTATCCCTAGAAATGAAGTACTGGAGACGAAGCGCCAAGATTTCAAGGCTACACTATGTTAGAAATGATGGCATTAGAAGAATTATAAATGTAGATAGTAATATAATAGAAAAAATAGAAAATAAAAGACTGATGTGTACGACCATTTAGGACGAATGAATGACACTAGTTGGCCAAAAATAAATGGATTCTTTTTTGGATCCCAGTAGAAGAAAGGAAACGAAGTCGGCCACCCAGAAACTGGAAAGCAGATCTCAAAGAAGCAATGGAGAAGAGAGGCTTTCATGAAGGTAACTGGCAAGACAAAAACTTTTAGAACAGCTGCTTTGATAAGTGGCGATGATGATTTTTAAGCTTTTAACCAATGGAGATGATAACTGAAAAAAGATATTTTTCATATGCTTGGTGACATGCACTTACGTTATTGGTTTGTTAAAGATATAACGACACTTTCAAATGTTTTAATCTTTTTCAATAAAGTAACGGCAGGCATCCAGGTTTTTAGAATTATGTTAAAAATGATGTTTTTTCTGTTTTGGTATTAATTTATAAAAAAAAGCTATTCGCGGCTTCTTCAAGATAATAACCGCTCTACTTACCAGGATACTGCACCGAAGAAAAGAAATTCTCTACTTTTCATTAAAAATTTAAATGATCTGACATACGAAGTAGATAAGCTACCATGCGGTCCATATGTATGGAATAAATTCATTTTTAGCGTTATTATGTACTATGTGAAAAAAACCTGAAACAGGTCGATTTTTATTTTTAAATTGACAATTTACAGTATAACAATATTATCCCCCCAGCAGCCCCTTTAAATTATAAGCAACCCCTCGAAAATTTTAAATAACAAAGGGCGTCGCGTGGCACCTTGTTAGAAAGCAATATAAAGTTTTTTGAAAATAAAAGTGAAACTGGAACAAACCATGAAGTGGAAATATCCAGGAGTGGCTAGTATACCTGTTGAATACAAAGCACGTGGTGTTCGTGTGTATTCAGGTATAAAAAATGCTTATTAAAAGCTTAAAATTTTTATTGTAAAGAAGATCTTTTCGGAATTAAATCACTCCATCATCAGTTTACTAAAAAAAGGGAGTAAAAATACCAATATTAAAAAACAAGTAAGTTAAAATTTAAATATATAGAAAGAACTATAAGTTCTTTCTATATATTTAAATTTTAACTTATTTGTTTTTTAATATTGGTATTTTTACTCTCTCTTTTAGTAAACTGATGATGGAATGATTTAATTCCGAAAAGATCTTCTTTACAATAAAAATTTTAAGAAGCTTTTAATAAGCATTTTTTATACCTTAATACACACGAACACCACGTGCTTTGAAAGTTTTTTGAGTTTGTGCAATGATAACTGAGAAAATTAATTTTTACAATTAAATTAAATGTTCAACTTGACCACCATTATTAACTTCTTGATAATAACCGAGGCGATTTTGGAATTCTCGTACAACATTTTGTATGAACTCGAGGGTTATTTTGTTAATTTCTTCCGTTATCCTAACTTTTAAATCAGCAATATTGCCTGGTATATTAAAATATACTTTAGAAATAATCAGGTATTTTCGTATCTGTTCTGCTAAATATAGGGAAAAAACTTTGAAGATAATAAAATATTAGCATATATTAGTCAAAAAGCCAAATAAACAATTGGTATGAATCTAGTAGGCTGCTGTCATTTAGCTATTTAAAGTTACTAAAAGACGTCAGTATAATATTTGTGCGCGTATTAAATTTAATTATGCCTCACTTGTCCGAGACAAAAAGAATAGACATTTTAATTATGATTGGTTGTGATAATAAAACAAGTACTCAAAAGGAGGTTTCTGAAATGTTTATAATAAATACCCTCAACTTTCAACAAGTTTTGCTACAGTCTACAGTTAGCAAAATTTAACAGAAGTTTCGTTATACTGGACATGTAAAAAAATATTGAAAAACCAAGTAGAAATGTTAAATTTACTGATGAAAAAAAGTTAGATGTACTTCTAGAGATTGAGGAAAATCCACATAAGACAACTCGAGAATTTGCCGCCGTCAATAATGTAAGTAAATCATCTATTTTGAGAGCTTTGCATAAAGAAAAATACCACCCTCACAAATTTCAGTTGGTTCAGGAGTTAAATCAAGATAATCCTGATAAAAGGCAAGAATTCTGTGAAATAATGATGGACAGAATGAACGCCAATTTGTAGTTCATAAACAAAATAGTTTTTCTGGTGAAGCGACGTTTCATTTAAACGGAACGGTTAACAAACAGAACTGTAGATATTGGAGCAGAGAAAATCTCCACTGGGTGTGTGAGACTCACACGCAATATTCTAAAAAATTAACGTTTGGGCTAGTATCATTAATATACAATAAAATTATATTGGTCCTTATTTTTTTGAGGACACACTTGATGGTGAGGTTTATCTAGATTTTTTTATTAACTTTTTAGTGTCTTTATTACGAGGATTTTTTCCTGATGTTAATCATCCAAATGAGATAGACCGATCTATTTACTACCAACAAGACGGAGCTCCACCGCATTTTGCACATATAGTTAGAAATTGTTTAAACGAGGTTTTTCCCAATAGGTGGATTGGAAGTCGTGGACGATCGAATGGCCGGCTAGATCCCCCGATTTGACTCCTCTCGATTACTTCTTATGGGGTTATTTAAAATCTAAAGTATATTTTCATAGATCAAACAGTATTGCTGATTTAAAAGTTAGGATAACGGAAGAAATTAACAAAATAATCCCCGAGGTCGTACAAAATGTTGTACGAGAATTCCAAAATCGCCTCGGTTATTGTCAAGAAGAGAATGGTGGTCATTTTGAACATTTAATTTATTTGTAAAGTACATTGAAAAATGCATTCTAAATATTATGTGACATTATCTTCATTCAACCTAAAGTTTTGTAATAGAGACATTATCAAAATGTTACATCTTAAAAATTAATTTTCTCAGTTATGATTGCACCAAACTTTATATTGCTGAACAGAGGACTAAAATCCCTTTCTAACAAGGTGCCATACGACCCCTTTGGAATTTAAAATTTTTGAGGGGGTGCTTTTAATTGAAAGGGGGTGCTGGAGAGGTATATTTTCATACTGTAAATTGTCAATTTAAAAATAAAAATCAACCTCTTTCAGGTTTTGTCACATAGTACATAATAACGCTAAAAATGAATTTATTCCATACATATGGACCGCATGGTATATGCCAGAGATCTATTACAAGGAATTTTGTTACAATTATTTAAGTATTATTTTGCACTTTACCAAATTAGACTTTTACAAAAAACATTTATATAGATACTAAAAACGTATTCAGCCACATTGATTTTAATATACATCAAAATTGTGAATTAATTTCGTGCATGCTATTCCTACTTGTTTGTAGTGTAGGCATGCTACCATCTACTTCATAACAATATCTACTATTTCCAACATGTGTATTATCGTTTAATAACTACCCTTACAAACTAAATCTGTGATGTCAAATGTCTACGTCAATTGTGTCAAAATTACTAGTATCATGCTGTTACGATGTTAGGTCCATTTCCAAACCAGGTTTCTGGGTCCTAGAAAAAATATTTTAAAATTCTTACCTTATTTTTTGTAGGATTTCCAGATACAAAAAAAGTTAAACAATAAAAACGTTTTATTAAAGTTCCTGAAAAAGTGATGAATGTTTACGCACTTGAGTATAAATAAGTATTTTTATCTTTTATTGTCTCATCTTTGTTAATTGTTTTTGCGAATATTTGTATTTGTGAAAGCAATTCGATTTATTAATTCAACAATTTATGTTTTATGAATTTAAATATACAAAGACTTGTACAAATTGTCAGTATAATGTTAAAAAACAAGAGCTTTAATTATAAAATTGAATAACTGCAATATTAACATTTGATAGAGTTGAAGTATGTGTTAAAAGTTTTTTTTATTGTTACATTGCATGTTTACACAGTGTAATAAGTAAATAGTCTGTAAGTAAATTAACGTGATTTAGGTACCGTCCAGTGACGGTTCTCTAAGTATTATTGCGGTAGGTCTTCTGGCCATACCCTCTTCAATCTTCTTTCGGCAACTGGTTGGGTGAAAAAATTATTTATCAGTTCGTTGTTGTGATCAGTGGTCCGATTTTTATATTTTATTGAGTTATTCTTTATTATCTCCTTAATAATGGGGTGTGACATAGGTGTATTAGGTGTCATAATATCAAATAAAGGAACAACGGAGGAAGATATAAAAAATAGACTAGGACAAACAAGAGACTGCATACGAAAATTGAACCCGGTACTATGGGATAAGAACATCAGCATGAAAACAAAGAAAAAAATATATAATATCATGACAAGAAGTATCCTCACTTATGGGTGTGAAAATTGGACAATAAATAAGAAAACCAAAAACAAAATAAGAGCAACAGAGATGGAATTCCTAAGGAGAAGCTGCAGAGTAACAAGAAGAGATAGAATAAATAACATGGAGATTAAGAGGAGAATGGGAATGAACTCCGACATAATAGACTACATCGAACAGAAGAGGTTAACCTGGTACGGACATGTCGGAAGAGCAGACCAAAATCGGTGGATAAATAGAATAACAGAGTCGAGCCCGATAGGAAGAAGAAAGAGAGGCAGACCCCGAAGATCTTTCAGAGATGAAGTGGACGAAGCAATGAGTAGAAGAAACCTACAGGAAGGGGACTGTCTAAACAGGAAAAATTGGAGAAAACGGTTGAGTAAAGGAATACAGTGAAAACTGTGGAAATCCTTGTATATATAATAATGGGGTGTCCAGATCATTGTGAAATGTTTGGTTAGATGCATACCATGGCATCCATTACTTATCATACGGAGTATTTTAGATTGGAATGTTTGAAGTATCTTCGTATTTGAAGGTTTACTACAGCCCCCTAGTTCTATTCCATATGCCCAATCTGGTATGAGTATAGCTTTGTACAGAAGTAGTTTATTTTCAAGAGATAACTGAGACCTTTTGTTGAACAGCCAGTTCATATTTTTTAGTTTAAGATCTAGTTGTTTCCGTTTAGTTTTAATGTGCGTTGTCCATGTAAGTTTTTCATCCAGGTGCAATCCCAAGTATTTGACAACTGGTTTTATAGGAATGGGAGTATTATTAATATAAACTTGTGGACATGTAGATTTTCTTGTTGTAAAAGTAATTTGTACTGATTTGCTAGCATTAACACTGATCTTCCATCGCTTAAACCAGTTTTGTAATTGGACTAAATGATTTGTACTTTTTGTGATGCTACATTATGGTCGATATACACTGTCAAGAGTCCCGCGTCATCGGCAAAAGTAGCTAAAAAGGTATCATTGCTGGTTGGAACGTCTGCTGTAAATATTAGATACAGACTACCCTGAGGTACGCCAGATTGTATGATGGTAATTTGAGAAGCTGTCTTCAATTTTGACTTGAAAGTAACGGTCAGTAAGATATGATTTTAGTAGAAAATATAGTTGGTCTGTTAGGTGTAATTTCAGTTTGTAGAGTAGATCTTTATGTCATACTTTATCAAATACCTGTTGTATATCTAGAAACACTCCAGCGCAAAACTTTTTCTCTTCGAGAATTGTTTTAATTATATTTACTATTCTGTGGCATTGTTGGATGGTTAAGTGTTCACGTCTAAATCTGAGTTGGTGTTATGGTATAATTTCGTTTATGAGAACAACTTACTCGATTTTATGTAATAGTAACCTTTCTTATACTGTCGACATTATTGGGAGTAGACATATTAATTTCCTTGCGTTGCGGGCTTACCAGGTTTCGGAATCATAGTAACTTGAGCAAAATTCCATTGAATTGGAAAGTATCGAAGACGTAGTATATTATTGTTAATAATGCCACTACTTTTCTCGGTAGCTTCTGAAGTAATTCTCCTGTTATCAAAGCATAGCAGGAGCTTTCTTTGGGTTTAGCGTTTTTATTTGTTGTCGAACCTCTGTCAGAGTAAATGTCAGAGGAAGAGATAGTTGACATGGACTTTCGAGATATATTATTATATCATCATTTTCATCGTTATTAGTATCTGGTGCTGCGAATACAGTCGCAAGATGCTCTGCGAATACTATTGTTTTTCTGCGTTTGTGCGGGTCCAGGTTATATCTGTTTTTCTCAAAGGTGAATTTGTGTAGCTTTCCATATAGAGTGGTGTTCATGTGAGAGGTTTGAAACATAAAACTGGAAAGAGTCGTTTTTTCTTCATGTAATGCTCTATTTAGTCTATGACTTAACCTGTTAAGGTATGTTTTATTTAGTAGATTTCTCGTTTATTACCAAATGCGTCGAGCTCTTCTTTTTTCTGCTAAAAGTTTTCTTATATGGAGGGGGATATTATGGTTTTCTCGCACACTTCTTTGGCGCTGTGGTGTTGCTTCCCATCCTGTTGTTTGTAAAACAATTCTTAAATGGCCTACTGCTTTTTCTACATCTTGATTTTCTTGTATCCTAATATCTAATCTAATCTTTGTATTTACAGAATTTTGGAAAACATCCCAGTTTGTTTCTTTAGTCGTGAGTTTTGGTGGTGATGTTCTCCATGTTATGTGTGTACTTAAAGTTATTATTATTGTGCTGTGATCTGATGTTTGACAAATCGAAGTTTGACTCACTCTATTGCACTATTATTGATGTCAGCTAGCTCTTAGGCAGGACATTTCGATAAAGGGTATTAATACTGATATGATCCAAGATAGACACTTATGGAGAAATGTAGTTAGGGAAGCCGAACCCTCATAGGGATAAAGGCAAAGAGAATGATGCAGTCATAGCGATTATTGCACTTATTATTGCATTATTCCTGCAAGTATATTATTAATTCATTTACAATTAAATTTACAATTGATTTTTTTTTCCATAAAATAACGCTCGAAAGAAATAGTGTGTTCGTAATATTTTTTCCAGTTCTCATTGGAATATTTGGAGAAGAATTTATCACAATATTTATCAACGTTTTGAAATTTAAAGTCTACGTTTTTGTCTACTTTCTTCTTCTTCTAGTGCCGACTCCACTTATAAAGGCTGGCTATAACCATTGCAAATTCGTCTCTATCTTCTGCCTTTGGTAAAAGTATCTGTGCGTTTAACCCGATACAGCCGCGAATCTTTTTCAGCCAGGATATTTGTTGTCTACCAGGACCCCTTTCTCCTTCGATGTTACCCTTCATAATCAGCTGCAACAACTCGTACTATTTATTCATTTCTCTCAAAAGTTCTCTGTCTCTTCCCATTCTGTGCAACACCATTTCGTTCGTAATATTATCGGTCCATGTTATTTTCAAAATTCTTCTAAAAAGCCACATCTTAAAAGCTTCCAGTCCAACTTTCTCATTAATTCAACATTAACAGTCCAAGCTTCGGCACCATAAAGAAGAATAGAGTGGATATAACATTTTACCACCCGATATTGGATTTGCAAATTAAGTCTTTGGTTACTCATCTTCAAAAAGTCTGCTCTTGATCGAATTTCTGATTTCGTATTTAGTTCTTCAATAATCCAGACTCTTAAGTACTAAATTTTGTCCACTTGTTCAATATCTTCAGTTTTATCTGGATCCTTGTTATGACTTTATCCCTCTTACTGATAACCATGATTTTTGTTTTCTTTATGTTTGTGTAAACAGCTCTTCGGAGTATATATTAAACAATAATGGTGAAATTTCACAGCCTTGTCTTGCATCTTTACTTATCTGTTGCTCATCCGTACTATTTTCATCTAATGTTACCACAGCCTGTTGCTTTCAATAGAGAGTTCTCGCTCTGTTAATATTATTTTTGTCAAGTTCTTTTCGCTTTAGACATTCCATGAGAATGTTTACTTTGTCGCAAGCTTTTTTATAGTCTATAATTGCGACGAAAAGATCTTTTTGTTGGTCTTGACATTTTTGAGCAAGAATTGTGAACCTATACAGATCTTCTACTGTTTCGAAGCCATTACGAAAGCCAAACTGTCTATAAATCATATCCGCTTCATACTTTCTGAATATCCTTGCATTTATAACCTTTAAAAATGTTCAATGTTAAAAAAATTCAATAATTGTGACATTAAACTGATCAATCCATAGTCATGACAGTGTTTGGGATTCTTGGTTTTTGGTAGCAGAACAAAGGTCGATAGTTGCCATTCTGTAGGTATCTCACCGGATTCGTATTAGGTGTTAAAGAGGATAGTTGTTGCCCTTAAATTGTCTTCATCTATAAGTTTAATCAGCTCGATGTAAACTTTATCTGGCCCAGGGGCTCTGCCAGATTTTGAGTTGTTTATAGCATGTTGGACTTCAGATTTTAATATTATTGGAGCTTTCTTGCTATCACTTTACATTGGTTCTGTTCTTGTGTCCATGAAAAGATCTTCAATGTATTTAGTTTATACCTTTTTTATTTTAATTGGGTTATTAACAGGCTTATTGTTTTTGTCAATTAACTGGTTAGGTGTGTTTGTTCGTTTGTTTTTCAGATAATTCTCTGACTTTTTTATGTGAATTATAATGATCATGTTTTTTCTGTAATTTCTCCATTTCAATGCGTATTTGCATCATCCATTTTTCCTAAGCCTCTTTTATTTTGTTTCTTATTAATTTATGTTTTTCTTTGTATTGATCCGGGTTTTTGTTTCAATATTTTCTTCTTTGCTCTATGATTTCCAGTATTTCTTGAATCATCCAAGGTTTTCGGATTGCTTCTTTCTTTTGTAGAGTTTCGTTCTGTGTCTTTATAATAGAATCTTTGATTTTGCTCCACATAATGTTCACATTCTCAGTGTTTTTCGTTTCTAATGTTAATCTTTTCATTTCTTGGTTTATAAAATTTGAAGCCTCAGCACGTAATGTGTTTATCTTGAGCAACTGAGTATTCACCTTAGAACTTTTGGATTTTATTACCTTTTTTACCCTCAAATTCATTTTTGAGCTATTACCTTATAACGAAATTTCTAAACCTTAGATTGGTTAATATAAAAGCGATCTAATTTCTAATGCAATTTTGTTAATTATCCTGTGGTGACCTCCAGGTATAGTCTACGGGGTGGTAATCGAAACCATGTGTTCATAATCGCCAGGTTTTCTTGCTTTTGTCTACCACATATGGTTTTACAATTTGCCCACACTAATTCAATTGGATTTAAGTCTGGTGGTAGGGGGGTAGATTTAAGACAAAGTGACTTACATCTTTTTTTTTATCTGATCTATCTCATAAGTTTTATATCTCGGTTTGTGAATTTTTATTATGCTATGTAATTCTGCCTATATCATTTCTTCTGAAAAAGGAATATGACGCTGTGTTAACTTCTCCCTCATTTCGTCTTTTCTATACCCCTTAGTGTTACTTTTTTAAACTTGGGCGTTATGGTATGGTGCATTATATGGTGCATCTATAAACAATATACTATAGGCTGGTATCTCAGGAATAAGTTTTTCATGAATCTATTTTTTATAATTATCATAGTTTACTTCGCTTTGAACACTGGCTTGTGGAAACTTTCGGTGGTATTGTTTCCCCAGATTTTTTCATGCGTATCGAAGTTTTATCCATGTAAATTATGGATCGAAGTTTTTTCCTATGATGTTTAATATTCCTAAGAAAATTTCTCCGAAGCAATTTTTCCAGTAAAATTTTTCTGTTATTCATCGCTTTTCTCCATCGAAATTCCATATCCCTTATGTCTTCTCTGAAAGTTTCATGTGACCCTGTATAAATTTTGTCTTCACTAAATCTTTGGTTGTATGTCGCAAGGAAGGAACTCGTTTGTCCGTGACATAAAAATTTATTATTATACGACGAAGTAAGCCTCTGTCAAAATCGTCCCTGGAAGTTGATTTTTGTGGCAAATTCATTCTTTTGTTGTGAATCGCGGAAAATGATGTATAAGCATCTTCTTCTATATTTTTTATTTTACAAGAGATCCGTTTTATAGTGCCTAAGATTCTTGCTTTATAAGAACAATTACGTTATTATTATTATATTACCTTCATCTTATGCCCAGACAGGACTTTGCCTTCTAATCTTGATTAAAAATCCATGTTAATAATTTAAAAAGAATCTTAAAACAAATCAATCACAATAACAACTCTTTCAATACAGGTAAAATAAAATGTCGCGAACTATACAATCACTTCGTTTTTAGAGATCACGAAATAATAATGATAAATTTTGTTGCTGTTCACTGCGTAATTGAGGTGGAGCTTAATGTCAAAAACCAAGTTTCAACCTTTTTTTGAAAAATTGTACGTATAAAATATCAAACTTAATAATAAACTTACCTTGCATACAGCTGGAGGAAGGTTATATGAGTGATACATGAAGATGCTAATTGAGAAATAGGGTGCCAAACATGCTGTTAATGATAGTGATGGTGAAATGCATTAGCTAGATAGATGTCACAAAATGTTAACATACACAAAGTAGGGAACAATCAAAATAAATAAAAATAAAACACATTTCTTCAGAAAAATACAATCTATTTAAAACAATTGTACAATGTTCATACAATAATCAGACATTTTTGAATTTATCTTTTCTTTCTAATCGTCACGTAAATTGTGACATGTACCTAGATTAATGCAAGAAGCATTTTAAATAAATAAATAAATTATAAATAAATAAATACTACTGGCTACATTTTTTTCTATGCTTGATTTACTAAATGAGGTTTGTATTAAGAAAGTTTTTTTATGATACAGAAACTTAAAAAAAATTTAAGCGAGAGAAGCGAAAGACATTACTACAGTTCTACTGCTTGGCATTTTTAATTGTAAATATTTTATTTTTTACGGTAAAATTTAGACCTGGTAAATGTTTTTGACAAGTATATTACGATGTTTAAATTTCTATTAAAGATGCCAAACAATGATGTACAAAAACTATAAAACATCCTAAGTCCATCATGTCAAACCTCCTTTGTACAGTTCCAGAAATGGTCTTTTAAACAGAAGAAAATAAAGTCTCTACCCTACTCCACATCCACTACCTATCTGATTTTGTTAGCAACTTTATGATGGCGGTGGTGTTTCCTAGATTTTTTGGCCTTCTTAGTATGCTTTAATTTTTTGGACTCACGTGATCTCTTCGCTTCGATGACATCCTCTAGGCCGGTTTCATCGTCGTCGTCATCGTCGTCATCATCGTCATCGTCATCGTCGTCATCGTCATCGTCATCGTCAACTAAGTCACTAACAGGATCGTCATCGTCATCGTCATCGTCGTCATCGTCATCGTCATCGTCGTCATCGTCAGTGGTAGCGGGCACCGGTTGTACTATAATTGGTTCAACAGAATTTTCTACCGGTTGTGCCACCGCCACTGGTTCTTTGACGACGATGACTGAGTCAGAGTCTTGTGATACGCCTGTTTCGTCCGTACCAGTTGCACCTTCCGCATCTCCTGCTGCAATTTCTTGAGCGTCCAATTCTTCGCTTGGGTTTACCTCAGCACCTGTCTCACCGACATCTACAGGCTCTGAAGGTGCCACAGGTACTGCTTCAATTGGCTCGATCGGTTGCGGTTGGGGTTGAGCTACCTGGATAGGTTCATCGTCGTCATCATCGTCGTCGTCATCATCATCGTCTCCTGAAATAATACATTAATCTTAAAATAAGACAAGATTTTAAAAACATAAATATGATTTTAGATGTAATGGAATGCATAATCAGTAACTATTAATCGACTATGAATGAGAAGTAGGTACTAATTACCAAATGGAGGATTACCAAAAAAAAACTTATAACTTGCGGAAAAAAAGAAAAAAAAGTCGAGCTAGGATGAGTAGGAAAACTAAAGGGGGGAGGGATTTAAATGACATTACAAACTGAAAAAAGAAGGCAACAAACAAGAACCAATGATTGTAGATGGTTCGAAAGGAAATAAAATTAATCAGAGAATATCTACTAAGATCTACTTGAAAATATATTTGATATCGAGAGATGAAATATTGGATAGCCTACAATATTTTTTTAACGATTAAATAAAGTGTAAAGTTATTGGCCTGTAGAGTACATATCCATGCATATATTTTTATTAAAAACCTGTTAAAATTGTGTGACAGTATGACAAAGATAAAGGGACTAATTAGAAAATGAAATAACTTGAATAAAAAGGTATAAAGAATTTCTTACGGATACTAATATAGTTAAAAGGAATATGACATCAGAGGAAACTGTTTTTTTAAGTATCTATATTTCACAGTAATCCTTCTTCATGTAAACTAAATGTGATCGTATTTTTAAATCTGCTGCTTACCGCCTAAAATATCATCTAAAAATCCTCCAAAGTAGTCATCGTCGTCATCGTCATCGTCATCGTCGTCATCATCGGCGGGACTGTCATCATCATCGTCATCGTCGTCATCATCAACTCCTAAATCCAGATCATCATCGTCGTCGTCATCATCGTCGTCATCGTCATCGTCTCCCGATTGACGCCCTTTAACCTTAAAAATGAAAGTAGAGATAATTATTTTCATATCTAACGTTAGGCTCGGTGATTAACAATATAAAATTCTAGATAGTATCAAAACATTTGCATATGTTTAAAGGTAACAACAAGTATTAGAATAGAAATAAATCAGGCATGTACACAGAGTAAAAGTAAATGATATAATAAAAAAAAATGTAACTTGCGAATTATAGAAAAAATTATGAATGTAATATTGAATTAATTCGAAGAACACGTATTGTTTATTAGTTAATTATAGTAAACATATTAACACAAATAAACTATAAATGTAATTACGGAATAAACCAGAGATTGACAGAAACTGCAAAAATATGTAGAACAACAATGTGGTAACATGGGTAATAAATACACAAAGGAATTAAAAGCCACAAAAGTTATGGGACCAGCAGTAGATACAGCTTCTCATACACATTAAAATTGTGGACCAAGTTGTGACTGCTCAAGACGAAGACGATCTAGCATATACGTTTCGCAAACTGGAATACGAGTATACCAAAATTCTATTTAACACAGAATAAATAACCAAGAAATACATATATAACCAGCAGATTATCGTAACCAAGAAGACGCAGGCAAATAAATGGCACACTATGTGATAAACAGATCGGCAGGAACACAAAAAAAAAACTTTATGTTAATTTAGTAGACAGTATAATGGCATATGGGGCAGAAAACTAGGTAATAAACCAAAGCATAAGAGCATAATTAAAGCACCGGAAATGGATTTGACGAGAAGAAGCTCTAGATTAACGAGACTGAATAGAAATGTACAGATAAAACAAAGGATATCACCGGAACAATACATAATGAGATATATAAAAGAACGGAGGAGCGTAAAGGTCGAATTTGGTACGGACACGTAAGAAAACCAGGTCAATTGAGATGGATATCGAAAATCTCGGAATATAGTCCAATAAGAAGACAAAGGAGAGATATATTATCCAGATTTGGAAAGCGAACAAAGCCATGGAAACATGGAATCTCAGGGAAGGAGAATGTGAATTAAAAATGCGTAATAAGTAGAAGCGTAAGAGGAATAGGAGGAGCGCCTACAATAAAAAATGATTTTATATTATATTAAAGACTTGTTACACTAAAGACAATACAGCAAAACAAAACATTTCTTTTAAAAATGGGCCTTTAGACGACTATTTTAAAGGTATCCTATATGTACGAGAGATTTCTGTTTATATTTCTGGCCTAACAAAGAACAAAATGAGTATTTATAGTCGGAAATGGCTTTATTGCTTTTCAAAATATTCTCCATAAAAATAAATATACTTTTGTATGCGTTTGAACCAATTTTCAAAGCACTTTTTTTAACTATGATTAAAGTAACTCCAAAATAAGGATTTTGAACGCTTCAACCGCTTCTTCGAGCATCGAAAATCGTTAACCACGCAATTTATTTTTGACAACCCGTTAATTTGATATTTTGACCGGTCAAAAGCTCCGTTGTGTGTGCTGATGACTGTGAACTTGCATTGCCGTGGTTAAGAATGATTCGCATATTCTTATTCTTTTTCCGAATTTCACTGAAAACTTCTGAAAAATAAATGGTTGTATACTATTCAGAATTGACCGGCCTACGTTCTTGTAACGGAACTGTAGCTACATGACCATTTATACCAAAGACACAAGCAACCATTTGTTTCGATGTGCTTCTTCCACGAACAACTTTTGTTGAATTTGGTTCATCTTGGAACACCCATACGGTCGATTGCTGTTTTGTTTCGGGCGCATATATGTGTAGGACCATGTTTCGTCACCTGCGTAGATATTATACACAGCAGTTGATGCACTGCGATCCTCTTTCTTCTCCTTGCACCAATTGACATGAGCCTCTTTTTGACCTTTGGTCAGATTATGTGGGATTCAACGTGAACAAATCTTTTTTGCAGCCAAATGATCATGCAATATATTATTGACGCTTGTCATACTAATGCCCAAGGATGCCTCAATATCACGGTATGTCACATGACGATCTTGCTCTATCAGTTCACAGTTTACGTTGCTAAAGGTGCTTGATCGCCGTATAAAGATTTAAGTTCATCGATTGTCTCTTGTCGTGATAATCTACATCGAAAATTATAATAAATTATCGCATGAAAATTTTCACGGTTTAATTCCAGTTTTTGGGCGAGACAAATTTTTTAAGCCACTGTAGACAACACAAATATTGTTCATACGTCAAAACGTTCTGAGTGCGCATATGCTTAAAAATGTCAAACTTTCCAGTGCAAGTGTCAGATGTCAGTTTTCAGTGCTCAGTGTTGCCTAGGCCTGAAATATAAATAGCAACCATCGTAAATGGGGTAAACGCTAAAGCCTTGAAAAAAATCTAGTATGTATATATATATGATAAAAGATAGTACGAATGTTCTAAACACCATTATAAATGAAATGTAAAAACTTCCCATGAATCCCACATCTCCAAAAAATTATTCAAGGTCAAAGGTCGCAAATATGGTTTTTTTTGCTTTTTTCAGCCAAACGGTAAGTCAAAAAAATCTAACAAAAATTGTAGATTACACCGGAAAATCTCCTCAACAAATTTTTTGAAATTGTAAGTAAAACGGATGTAATACAATACAAAATGCAACTGCAAAAACGTTAAATTGTTTTGCTCATTAGCATGTACCAGTTGTCAGTTGTCAAGGTCAAGGTAATCTAATGTTGAATCACCATCAGACGAAAGTTCGTACGCTATCAGCGAGGAAACATCTGATGGATCGCTACTAGGACAATTTACTTGCAACCAGAAGAAAAAAGAATAATAATAATAAGGAAAAGCAGAAGTGTTATATGAGTACAAATCAGACGAATCATTTTGAAAGTTCCCAAATTTCTTAGAATTCACACCGCATTCGTTATTTCTAATAGTACCGTTTTTTATTACTGAATAGTATTGAATTAACCATATTTTGCAATCCTTTCAGTCAATACTGAAATTAAATTCAGTTGGAAAACTAATCTATTGCCTTCTAGTGATTTTAAAATGCATATTGTGTAGTCAAATACACATAATATCAAAGTGGTCGCGCAACTCCCCATGATATAGTTTATAGTACATCACACCAAGTTTTCGCGCCAAAAGTTTTCAGATGTAGTCAGTCATTTCTTACAAGGGTGCGGTACAACTTTTTGCAAGTTTTAGTCATTTTATACCATTTTTGAACACAAAGTTTTTAATTTTTTTTATAGAATTGTTAGATAGTTAATTCAGATACATTTAGTAAGTATAAAATTAAAATTAGAATAACAAATCAATTTTTAAACGGACGTTGCTTTTAGGCAACTTTATATCATCACGCCATGGTACTATCACAGGTTAGTGTAAACAGATTTTAAGGAAATAGGAATAGTAGAAATGAAAATATTATTATAAGATAAGTACCAGATGATTCTGACGATAGTGAGTTAGATGAAGATGATGCTATTAATAAAGATATATCTATAAGTACATTCTTTTCAGACTCTTGTCGCGAGTAACATTTCCAATATAAATATTTTCTTAGGACTAAAACGCTTAAGATGAAGGGGATGACATTCTTTCTACTGAGACATCTTCGAATTCTAGAGATAGTCAGTTAAAAGTATCTTACAAATGGAAAGCCTGTAAAACAAAAAATTTATTACCTTTTCCGAAATGGAAAGATAATGTACCTAGAGCAAAAGAGGTAAAACAGGTAATAGAATACTTTGACGATGAGTTGATTGAAATTTTGATTAAGAAGTCTAATAAATATTGTATTCTAGAAAGAAAATCCAAATAAACCACTCGCAGTAACAAAAACTAATGTGGAACAATGTATTGGTATGTCAATATATAAATTACCGATACAATGAATGTTCTGGAATCCAAACACGAGGATAATCCAAGTAGCTGGTGTAATGAGTCTAAACCGATTTGAGAGTATAAAACAAATTATATATGAGCGACAATTCTAAACAACCATCTAAAGTGTCTCCAGATTATGATAAATTATAATGTATGTATAATTATACAAGATAACACCGTTGATCACTACAGGGAATGAAGTACAATTCCCATTGGAGAGTTTTTATCAATCGTTAATCAATATAAATAAAATGTATGTGTTGTTTCTAAATTGCAAACCGAAAAAAAGAAGAAGTATGGGATGAAAATCTTCCTCTTGAAAAAATGGAACGAAATTTTATGCTCAACATCAGAGGACGCCTACTCTTACTCCAGTCGTCAGAGACGAAAATATCAATTTTGGAACACCAAAAAGATAAAAAAAAGATTTACTGCTCCTACCCCCGGCTTTCATCTAAAACTCCCTCTCTTAGAAGGGGGGGGGGGGCGGAAAAAATCGATTTACCAAGAATCTCTTACGCCGTAGGAAAAATGTAGCAAATAAAAAATGTAACTGAGATAATTAAAAAAAAATGTTTATTAGCTCTTTTTGTGTAGAATGAACCGTTCTCTCGGAAAAAACTCTTGAAGCAACGGGCGATTTTGAATGTCAGTTACGCGCGAAATCAATTTGAAACAAAATTTGCATCAACTCGACGGAAAAAATTTGATATCTTTTGATAAGTGTATCCTATCGACAAAAATCAAAATATGTTTCATTTGCGGCAAAATGCAAAAAATGCATACGAAAGCGGCACTCTTTACCTTTAAAACGTATATTGATTTTTATCGATAGGACACTCTAATCAAAAGATATCGATTTTTACAGTCGAATTGATACAAATTTTATTTAAAATCTATTATGCGCGCTCAACTGACATTTAAAATCGCTGGTTGCTTCAAGCGTTGTTTGTGAGAGAACGGTTTATGCTACACAAAAAGTTTTTTGTTCAAAACATTCTTTTCTACGGCGTACAAGTTCTTGGTCAATCGATTTTTTTTTCGTTTCCACCCCCCTAGGCAGGGTTTTCGAGGGAAGCCGGGAAAGTAGGAGTGGTAAACTTTTTGCATCTTTTTTAGGGTTTCAAAATTAATATTCTCAAATAAATTCAGCTTGTTCGCGTCATTTTTCGAAATCGAATCTCTACCTACTGGGCTATCTGGAATGAATAAGAAGAGAAATATTTTTCAGCTTAAAAATAACAGTGATCTGTCAATTATCTTTCTAAAGGTGTATCAACTTAAACGTCAATTACTACGGAGTACATTTTATACCAGAACTAAACATTATAAATAAAAAAATATTGACTTACCTTTCCTTTTGTTTTTACTTTTTTAATAGCAACTTTGTTCTCTACTGGTTTTTTGTCATCGCCTTTCTCGGGTTGTGCTAAGTCTGTTGCTACTTTTGGTTTATTTTCAATTTCTTTCTCTTCTTGTGCTGGCTCTTGTTCAGTCTTTGTTCCTTTAACGTCAGCTTCGTCAGTCTTGAACACTCCTTTCGTTTCCTCTTGTACTATTCCTTGTGATTCTATTTGTTTTTCTACTTCCGGCGACTTTTGTTCTAACGACCTACTTTCGTGGTCCGCTGTTATTGTTACTATTGGATTTGCGTTACATTGCCACAATAGTAAGCACACAACTGTGCCTAGGATGTAGCGTCTCATCTTCTATTCTGTAACAAAGGAAAATTTATTACTTCTAATTCTATCAAAAGAAAATATTAAAAAATAAGATTGTATTGTCTAACGCCATTAAAAACCTAATAGTGGAAACAAAATAATAAAATCAAAACCAAGATGTAATAAATCACCTACATAAATGAAGCAAAAATACTAAAAAAAAAATCTTGGATGCTATTTTGCTAAAACTCAACCGTCGAGATGGACAACGTTGGGTCCGATGGTTAGTGTGTGTGTAGGCTTGTTAACCGACAAAAAAAGTTGTACCCGACGGTTTGGCTAACCGATTTGGTTGAACAACCGCGACATCCCGACAGCCGACTTCCCCACCTAACATCTGTCGAGTTGGAACGTGACAACTTTTTGTGTTGGCCATCAAGTCTGCACACACAACAACCGTCAGGCCCAACGTTGTCGGTCACGGCAGTTGAGTAGTCTTGTCGGGACGTCGGGACAGCAGAAATATTACAAAATAGATTATATAGGACGATTGTTACGAGAATTTATCTGTTTATTTATTGAACCTTAATCTATTCATCTTTGGACATAGGACTTAGCTTGCTACTTGTCCACACCTGACTTGTCTGGCCAGCGTATGAAAATTATGTCTAACTAGTCACAAGATGTGTTTTCCAATACCATAGAAGGGCTGCAAAACTTAATGAACAAAATAACGGAAACAAGTAGAACATATGAACTGGATACAAACACTAGCAAAACCAAGCTAATGATCCAATCTGTATGTGAACCAAATTAGAATTGAACGTGTCTTACAATACAACTACTTGGAAACTATAATCAATGAGTCGTGGGACAATACCAAAGAGATTAAATGTCGCATCGGAAAGGCAAAAAGTGCATTCTTGACTATGAGCTCTGTGTTCAAGAGCCATGACCTCACACGAGAAACAAGAATAAGGCTCCTTAAATGATACGTGTACTCAGTGCTTCTGTACGGAGTAGAAATGTGGACATTGAAGGCGGAAACTATCAAAACTTCAGGCTTTTGAGCTATGGTTAAACAAAAGGATCCTGAAGATACCAGGACAGACAAAGTCACCAATGAAGAAGTACTACGGAGGATGAACACAACCACTGATTTGGTCAACATCGTGAAGTACAATAAGCTGCAGTACTTGGAACATATAATGAGAAATCAAGGCAGATACGAGCTACTCCAATGCATTTTCCAAGGTAAAATTGAAGGAAATAGGGCCCCAGGACGAAGAAGAATATCCTGGCTTGCTAACCTGAGAGCATTGTATAGAAAGACCTCAACACAGCTATTCTGTATAGCAACCAACAAAGTCATCATAGCCAGAATGATCGCCAACGTTTGGAATGAACAGAAGAAGTCAAAAGATAGACAAAATGGAAATACTATTGTAGCATATCAAATGCGCAATGGTGTTAACTAAGAATTAAAGAAAAATAAAACAAATTAAAATATATCAATAGGAGAAGCAAACTTATTAGTCCAGGCGACATTTGTTCTAAAACATCCTCACGTGGGTGAATCGTATAATTATGATCCTAGTTGTTTGCTTTAATCGCTTTAAAATATTATTAGAAATGATAATTTAACTACACTAACACTTCAAAAGGTGGGTTAAATTTTTTATTGAACAAATTGTGAAAAAAAAAAAGAGAAAAATATATATATATTTCTATATCTTATGACAGCTATACACTTTAGAAAAATGTTTCTAATGACAAAACAGTTTTACAATTATATTTCCTATGTTTCCTATAATATTACTGCAAAGCTACCAAAACAATTATTTAAAAGTGGTAAAAAATAATTGTTTCTTCAATAATTTTTTTCATGCATTTAAGAGCCACATAGAACTTTCAAAATTCACCCAGACAATCTTTAAAACATAAAAAAAACACTATACAAAATTTCAGCACAATCGATCAAATAGTCTTTGCAAAATAATTTTGCAATCTAAATTTTTGAAAAACAGTTATTAATTTTTAAACTTATACAGATCCAACAGAAAAGTTTTAAATACATGAAAGATTTTTTACCTATAAAATGGTGGTATTTAAGCTGTCAAATAAAAGTCGAATCATTGAAATTACTTGAATAGGAAAACCTAGACAGTCCTTTAAACAACTGCGCAATTTTTAAGCTAATAAACAAATATAATAACTTATTCAATTTTGAATTAACATTGTTTTTCTAAACTTACGTCGAAAGTTCAGCAAAAGACGCGGATTTTAAGAAAACAAAACATTAAGATTGGTAAATTCATTCCGAAGTTGTGATTGAACAAAGTTGACCGGCATTTACAACAATAGTACGACGATTTGAGATCTGTTTTTTAAACAAATACCTTTGTTGTGCTAAGTACCTAGTAGATATACATTTTCACCTTTTTTCTTTTCTGCAACCTGGTGCAAATGTTGATATCCAACTTTAAAACTACAGAAAAATCTAAGAGAGGCAGTGGTGGGAATAGCAAGTTCATTCGTCTCAAAAATGAAATCACGCGTTCAAAATAGCGACAAAATTTCAATTGCCTCAGCTCTCAGTGGATCAATTGTGACCATTTTTTTTTAAACTGGAGTCCCGTGAGGTAAAACATTTAAATATTATACTTTTAAAAGCCTATAATTAATTATTTTCCATGTTTTTACATATAAATGAATATTCACTTGCAAAATTACGTCATTTTTTCCTTTTTTTTTTCGTTCGCTAAGGTTACAATATCGATATTACAATATAAACTGTAGTATTTTTTTGATCAATTAATCTAAATATATTCACTTGTAAATATTAATTTTAATTAAATAATAATTTTATAAATAAACTAATAAAAAATGAATTTAATAAATCCCTGATCGATTACTTGTTAATTTATTTTCGATCATAACTTCAAAACTAATTGACCAATATTGTTTTTTCTCTTAAAATACGCATCGTTTGCTGAACTTTCGACATAAGTTTAGACAAAAGAATATAATTGATTATTGAAAACGTTATTGTATTTGTTTATTAGCATAAAAATTGTATAGTTGTTTAAAAAATTTCTAGGCTCTCTTATATAATTTATTTCATTGGTTTGACTGTTATTTGAAAGCTTGAATGCCCTTTTAAATGGAAAAAAAACTTTCAAGTATTTAAAACTTTTTTTGTTGGCTTTGTATAAGTTTGAAAATGAATAACTTTTTTTCAAAAATTTAAATTGCAAAATAATTTTGTAAAGACAACCTAACCGTTAAATTTTAAAAGTTCTATCTGGCTAATAAATACCTGAAAAAAATTATTTAAAAAACATTGATTTTTGACCGTTTTTAAATTGTTTTTGCCAGCTTTGCAATAATAATTGTTTTTTTTTCAATTTATAATCAATTAGAATTTAATTGTAAACCTTTTTTGTTCTTACAATTTTTTTTAAATGTACAGCTGCCGAGATATAGCAACGAAAAGGGGAAAAACATTTAATTTTTCTATTTTTTTTCACAAATTCTTTAATAAAAAATTTGGTCTAACTTTTGAAGTTTAGGCATGGTTAAATTATCATTTGTAATAATATTTCAAAGCGATTAAAGCAAAATACTAGGACTATATTCGATTTACCCAACCCAAAACAGATATTGCCTGGTCTATATAGAATATTATTATTATTATTATTTTAATAAAATAAGAGATATATGCGTATAACCAAAGCACTCAAAAATATACAATAAAAATAATATTTTAAAATGCTAATCTATTTCCAACAGAAGTGTTGAAGGCGTTGATACAGGGAAAATATAAAAAAAATTGGAACTACTCACTACAATCTCGTTATCAGAACCTGTTTAGAAAACAACGTTTTGTGAGAACTGAAGACAAAAACAGATTTCAAGTACTAGAAATAAAATGAATAAAAATTGTTCACCTTTTTACAAAATATCAGAAGTCACAGTCACGAAATGAGTAAGAAAAATATTAAAGTCAGAATATAAATAATTGTATTAAGGAAGATTACTGATGATAATAAATATATTTTACATATAATATATAGGTATATATTTATATTAAAAAAATATATAACAATTAATTTATGATTAAACCCTTATCTCTACGAGATAAAGGTTTAAGATGCATTTAGAAACATTTTTATCATCTATATATTTAGAAATGATGTCTCAATATTTCCTAGGTGTACTAAATTTTTAATAAACAGATATAATATGGGAATCACTAGTATTTTCTTTCTTAAAATTAAAAGTTGTTAGTCCAATTTGTAATTTGTAAAAATATTATCTTTTTCTTCTTCTTTTTTCCAGGGATTAGACATTTTTAATATGTTCATTCCATCTTTTCAAATGGTTTCTTCTTTTTCAGTGTGTCGGTGTGATGGAGATAGAGAGAGATAAATAAATTAACAAATATATCAACAAAATAATAGGCGTCCAACCGTCAAAGCAACCGCATATGAATAATATATGATATTAATTAAAGAAGTACAAAACTTGTTCCGTGTGCCCCTCGTTAGGTGCCAAATGTGTAAAGATCTAATGTCATGATGTGGTCTCTTATTCGCGTGCTCAAACGATTATAGGTGGCAGCACTTGTTTTGAAAGATGGCGGACGAAATTAGGATATCGTTTGTTGACATTGTAAATTTGATAGGGAATTTTAAAAGATACTTAGTTGAAGGGCAAGCAAGCTCATTATTATTAAAACTTAATGAAATTTGTATTAAATAATAAATAAATTTTATTATTTATTAATAACTATTTAAAATTTTACACTATGTAAAAATAGAAGCGATAGAGTGTCCAGGGATTACATCCCAGCATCAGTGAGAACACCTAGATAATTTTATAATATCTACAGGCTCCAGGTCGACTCAGCCTGAATAAAATGCCTGGGATAAAACCAGTGGTGATAGTAGGCAGTTGAAACGTAGCACTGGCTCCATTACCTTCCTTGTATATCGTAGGCCAAAGAGATAACAGCTTACTCTGCTATAATCCAAAAGCCTCTCTAACGGTATAAATGGAGACTATTATTAATAAAATGGTTTGATTGCCTAAATGAACTAACCATTTAAAATTTAAAATTAATTGCTTGTATTTGGCAAATATACGTCAAATATTTCTCTTTAAATAAAGGGCACAAAGAGCAAAATACACGGCACAAAGTAAGACTCGGCGCAATTTTAACTCTCTACCCTCCTCCTCCCAACCCCTACCCCCAAAAACGTCATTTTTTCATTTTTATTTTTTTTTTCAATGGTTTGCAATCAATTAAAAATTTCAAAAAATTCACCTGCATAGTTCAGGCTCTTACAAAACTTGTTTATTTTTTATAAACCCATAGGTTCATAACCTAAAAACGCATTTTTTTTTTTGAAAAAACTGTACAAGTACTTTTTTTGGAAATTGCTGCGGGTCTAGTTTTTTTTCTATTTTGCATATTTAATCAAAAACTAAAAAATTGTTTTTAGGTTTTTTTTTTGGATTTTCTTCATTTTATAGACTTCAAAATCATAGACATATAATACAGAATCACTACTGCAATACAGAGAAAAGTGACGCAAAGCAGTCCCTGTATTTCTTTCTAATTTGCCAGGTTTATCGACCACGTGACCTACATGACCAAGTCACGTGGTCGATAATCCTGGCCCATTAAAAATAGATGGCGGGACTTCTTTGCGTCATTTTTCTCTTTCGCACTGGAGAAACGCGACTGTATTGTGGCAGTCAGTCTATTTGTATTATATGTATATGTTTAAAATAGATAAAATAAATGTTTTTTATAGGTTATATATAATTTGAAGTAACTAAGTGTTTAAGGATATTCAAAAATTGCGAGAAACACCTTTATACCTCGAAAACTTTTAGAAAGATTTTTAAGGGTTTTTGAGAGTTTTTGTGGGGTAAATTGCATTTTTTTGAAATTGATACAGCCTTTTTTATTTTTTTACTCTTTCTGTGATTAAGACTTTTCAGGCCGACACCTCCTCCCCTTTCCCCTCCTCTCTCTGCCTCCTAAAACATCATTTTTTTCGGTAGGTTGCAATCAATTTAAAAATTTTAAAAAATGTACCGGGTTTCTCATTATATTTTGTCCCCCACTTACTTTACTTTGAAGCTAAAAATTAAATACTTAAATAATAGATTAAATCCATAATAAAATTTTTATTTTAGAAAATTCCCAAACTAGTCTAAACAATGCTACTAATGTATTAGAGAAAAGCCGTGCGACGATACATAGAGTTTTAAAAAAGCACAACTATAAGCCGTACAAAATATTACCGGTACAAGAACTTACCGATGTTCATAAGAGAAAGCGTTTACAGTTCTGTCAAGACATACTTACAAATTTGATGATCCTAATTATTTTTATAACATTTTATGGACAGATGAATCAAATTTTTCAACTTCAGGCATTTTTAATAGAAGAAATAGGTATTCGTGGGAACAGAAAAATAATAGAAAAAGAAAAATTAAGCAAATAAAAAAGTCAGGAAGAAAATCAATAAATGTGTGGTGCGGAATATTTCAAAACAAAATAGTTGGACCATTGTTTTATGATTATAAATTAACTGGGGAATCATATTTGGACACAGTCATTACAGAAGTGGATGAGTTATTAAATCAAAATTATACACAAAATCAATTAAATAGTATGATATGGCAACAAGATGGAGCACCGCCACATAATGTCGTAGCCGTTCAAGAACATTTAAATAATCAATTTAATGTGCGGATCGGCAATAAGGGTACCATTACATGGCCACCAAATAGTCCCGACTTAACACCATGTGTTAGCTTTTTATGGGGGTTTTTAAAAGAAAAAGTGTATTTTGATTCAAATACCAATATTAACACTATCACGGCAAAATTTCGCGCGGAAATTGAAAATTTAAATGGTCATAATAGCACAATATCTGACGCATTTGAGACGAAGATATTACTTATGCGTTGATAACAATGGAGGGCACTTTGAGCATCTATTGTAATCTTAAATGTAATATTGTAAGTCATTAATTTTGTTGACTTTCTAAATATATTTTTTTCTTATCTTAGTATAGTATAGTAGTACCATACGCCATTATAGAACAAAACTAATGCTACACTATGTTATATATTTGTAATCAGGAAATACAGGGCTACTCAAAACTATAAAAAAATACAAGGTGTCCCATTTGAAATATTGAAGCTGCATTGTATTGGGCACTCCCTGTATACAAAATTTGGTCTGTTGCTACACTGTTGATCGGTACAGTTAAAATAATACAACTTTTATTTGAAACTTTTTTTTTGTATTGAGAAACCCTATGGATAGTGGAGGCTTTTACAAAACTTGTGTATTTTTTATAGGCCCGTATGTTGAGTGTACATAATCTAAAAATGCATTTTTTTTTTGGAAATATCTTTTTTTGTGGAGATGACTGCAGGTAATTTTTTTTATTTTGTGTATTTAAATAAAAAATATATTTCTCAAGTAAGGGCCTTAATTACGCGTGTGAATTTTTTGAAATTTTTAAATTGATTGCCACCTACCGAAAAAAAAAACAAAATTAAAACGAAAATAATGACGTTTTTGGGGGTAATTCGTAGGGGTGACGGACTAAAACTGCACTGAGTCTTATTTTTCAATCACATAAAACTAAACAAAATAAAATAAAATTGATTCAGGTTTTATCGATTTTAAAAAATATGATTAAGCCCGTAAAAACTCTTAAAAACCTTGAAAACACATGGTTTTTGGAGGTTTATAAGTTTTGTAAGAGCCTTAACTATGCGTGTGAATTTTTGAAATTAAAATTGCTTGCAACCCGCAGAAAAAAAAATCGAAAAATGACGTTTTAATATTAATAATAATCTTCGTCGAATAAAGAAAATGGGCGGCAGTAATAATTTATATAAACGTTTAAAAAAATAAGTATATAAGCTAATTATGAGTGAAGACGAAGAATCCTTTACTTTGAATCTAAAACTCTTTAGTTCTATTTTATGTTAACATAAAAACAAATAAAATTAAGCTCTGGACGATTCAAACCTGTGCGGGAAGTGTCCAATTGATCCTACTGCTCAATCACACGGACACCGCAGCTTTAAGTAAGATGGTTTATAGCACACAATGCCTTTTAGCTATAATAGTTTACGAGTAAATGTGTTTTTATAATATTTTTGTTTACAAAAATAAATTAAAAATCTACGCTGTTATTGATTTAAACAACCACTGTATAATGACAAATTATTGACGACCGCGACGGAGCAACGGAGGCTCGTGAAAAGTTGACGGCGTGCAGTGTTGCCATTTATAGTGTGTATACTTAACGCACTGTATTTTGGCACTAGTTTTTCTACGTCTGTTACAGTTTTCGCTGCTGTATTCTCCGACGGAGACACCAACCATAGAAAATTAATGATCTGCAGATTCTGAAGGATGGTCCTGAAAAAGACTCAATTTCGCCAAGATATTTGTTGCTTACGTTATCTAAACAGCACTAAAGATCTGAAGACTAAAACTTGTGAGTTCGTAAGAGAATGGAACTACAAAGAGTATTTTAAGCAACTGACAAAGCACAAACTGACAAGCTAAATTAGCTTTGTTAAGTATGCCATGGAAAAAGAAGTTGTTAATAACAAGATTGTTGATAGACTTGCTAAAGTACTCCTTTTATCGGACTAGAACCGTTATGCGATATATCGAAAAGCCGCTTCATGGCAGAAATAAAATGATTATACCTATTATAAAAATAATCTTAGTTTTCGTTTTTCAATAATGTGTTTACATATAAAAAAAATTTTACATATGTGTTTACCCGTACATATGAATACTAGAGAAACAAAACTGTTAATTGCAAAACAGTGTGTTACTTTGTGTTGTGCTGTTTACTTCATTTTTTACTTCAACAATATTAGTCTATTTTCTCTATATTTAGATAAGCATGTCATGATTCATTTAAATTTTAATAATGATTAATTTATTGTTCTATTGTGATAATTTTATTGTACCTATTCATATATTTTATCTGAAAACTTTTGTTAGATTATTTTATGTTTAGATACTATATGTACCATGCCGTACTACAATTTTTACCGTAACTGTACGAACAGACAATTATCTTGAATATAACCCCTATTTAATTCCGTTCCTTTACGTACTTTTTTCAGTCATTCAATTATGACGTCAATTTTTGATGTCAAATGCAAACCGTCGTCTCGCATTCACAATTGTGCGCTTGGCATTTTCTTGATATGATTTTCGCGATTCTCGCTTTTTAGATTCCCCGTTTCTATTTAACATTAGACAAGGTATTTGTGAAAAATACGACGAAATGAATAAAAATTCATGAGAACTTTTCATCCGTGATAACAGATGAACATCAAAAAATATATTTCTACAATATCTTATGAATTGAAAGTAAAAAAACTAAAAAGTATTTTTTATAGATTTTGTCTATCGAATAAAAGTTCTAGATCTCTAAAATACAGAATCTTATTTTCATTAAGCACTCTATCTTGATATAGATTTAACAAAGTACAATCATTATAAACACAGAAATCATTTTGTCAGTTGTATTCAAGAAAATTTAACCATAATTTGATTTAACCAAAAATTTATAATTTTTGTAAATGTTATCGTTGATGCTGTCTAATGAGTACTGACGGAACACGGAATCAACCTGTAAATTCTGGAAGAGCTTACTATAAAAAACACGCTATTTAAAAAAGTAAACCGAGCATACCTAACTTACTTCGGCCAGGAAAGGTAGAAGGCCGAAGACCACGAACATCTCCAGCAATACGGGAGATCAAATGACGATTCTAGTCCCTATAAGAAGCCGTCTATTGTTAATCTAGATTAATCTTAATCTAGATAATACATGAAATTTAAAAAAGGTGCGGTTGCACTAATACGGTAGATCTTGCGACCTTTTCGTTTTGTTGACACGGATCTATTAATCGTTCATCGGTAATGGAGATAATCTTTGTAAAGGTTAGACTTCCTTGGGTGATCTTGAAGTGACCTTGTCTAGTTTTCCTTAAGTATATGAGATGTAGACAGAGTCGCCCAAAAGACGACAAACGATTCCACGATTTTTTGTTCTTGTATCTACCGTTAAATGTCTATTAAATGATCTGACAATGGCAAATGGAGATCGGTTAGTGATGAGATGATATCGAGAATAATGAAGGATTATAATTTAAGACTAAGAAGACGTGTACAAAAGCCTTGTCATACAGATAATCACAAAATAACCAGATTTTGATTTACAAGAAATTATGTTTATTGGCAACGTCGGATTTTGATACCTGTATCAAAGTCTAGGCTTTATCTAACACTTTAATGGTCGTCTTCGTGTGTAAACATAATGATGATTTGGATCGGGATCAATTTAAACAATTGCTAAAAGATATATCGCCAGGTTTTAGACATTAGTTGCTATACTGCTAAATTGATACAAAATATCAAATTGAAGTGTTATTCAGCGTTGAGGTCCTACCTCTCTTAAACTCCATGGAGAATTTGTGGAATATGTTAGCTCAACGTATTCGCAATCCTACAGCTGCACTACAGTAGATGCAGTAACAAGCAGATACTTTTTTAGAAGAATGGGAAAATATATTACATGAGGATATTCGACAACTTATTAGAAGCATACTAGGACGATGTGCTGCAATAATTAATATTGAAGGGGCACACTAGCCTACCAACAGATGGTCTCATAAAGTGACATTCTGGAGACCTCGAGAAACAAAAAGAAGCGTGGAAAGACCCAAAAAGAGATGGATAGACGATATAACAGCTGTAGCTGGAAAGCAATGGATGAGAATTGCAAAAGATAGGGAAGCGTGGAAACAATTGGAGGAGGCCTATGTCCAACAATGGATGAATGAAGGCTGAAGAAGAAGAAGAAGACACTAGCCTCATGGAGATACTTTTCACTGGGAGTCATTGATGATAACTTCACGTGTAATTAGCACAAGAAAGGAACTTGTAGGTTTTCGTGGCTGGTGTTTTGTAAATCATTACCATCAGCATCATCTTTGCTGCACAATCCTCTGTGGATCCTGGCCTGCTCCAAGATTCATCGCCATTTTGTTCGGTTTCTGGAGACCTGTTGCCAACATCTGATTTTTAATACCGCAAGTCGGTATCGTCACAACTTCATGCAACCACATAATTCGTGGTCGGCGTCATTCTTTGTGTTATCTGGCATTCGTTTTATGTGGCCAGCCTATCTGAGTCACTGTGTTTTAATGAATGTTACAACGTCTGGTTCATTTAAGAGTTGGTATAATTCGAAGTTACATATTTTGCGTCACTACTTACAAATATTTTGCGGAGTATTTAGGGCTCGAATATTCCCAAAAGTCTCTCATCCTTCTGCGTAAGTGTCCATGATTCTGCCCCATATGTGAGTACTGACTTTAGCAGATTTTTCTATATAACAATTTTAGTTCTTTTTTGGATTTTTTTGAGTAAAATTGTTTTTGGAATCCATCCTATACCCTATTTGTAAGATTTATTCATCTTTTAATTTCTTTGATGTTTAGTTTGTAGTAATCACCAGCAAGCCAAGGTATGTGAACCTGTTAAACACGTTCAAAGATATGACTCCCAAAACTAGTTTCTAGTTTCTAGTTTCTAGTTTCAAAACTTCCTAGTTTGCTATAAAATCCTTAGTAACCACCATGTATTTGGTTTTGTCTTCGTTGAGGACTAGATCGACCTGTTTCGCCGCCGTTTGTAAGGCTACTAAATATTGTTCAATATCTCGCTTGTTATGACCTATTATGTCAATGTCATCAGCGTATGCTAATATTTGTATCGATCTAATGTAGATAGTACCGCCCCATCTAATTCGCCTGTCTCGGAATGCGTTTACCAAGGCAATATTAAATAGGAGGCAAGCCAGCGCATCAAATTGTCCAAGTCCATCCTTTATTTCAAAAGTTCTAGAAGTCTCTGCCTGTATTTTAATAATTGCTATTAAGTTAGGCATTGTCATTCTCGTTATTGGGATGAGTTTTTCTGAACTTAATATTATGAAATACAAAAACTCCCTCTAAATGCACCGAATATGTCAATACCGGTTTGGACAAATCAGCAGACCCCAGAAGGCACACGAATACATAGAATGTACCGATACTGGAGACCATCAATGGTGGAGTGACCTATATAATGCTCACCAATATTATATAGGTCAAGGTCGTAAATACTGTCCCTTACATGTGACAACACTAGTTAGAGACCACAAAAAATTACTCAAACAATTGATAAAAATAGAAGCGTAACCCTAATATAGCTGTTAGTTATAAGAAATTCACTTAAAGAACTAGACTAGTTAAAGAAAAAACAGCTTCATCGAAGCAACAAAAAGAGAAAGTTGGAGAGAATAGAATCAGAAATGTAGAAATGGGAGGACAAGGACATCATAGACTGGTTCTGGATCATATGTAATGATGTATTGAAGCAAAATAAAATACTAATATATTGGTATTAAACATAATCTTATTTCACCAATTTATAAGAAGGGGAACAGAACCAACTATGAGAACTATAGAGCGATATGTCTAGCGCTAGTAAAATTTAAAGTGTACACTAAAATAATAGAGGATGAAAGAAAGTTAAAATTAAAAAAAAACGTAGAAGAAGAACAAGCGTGCTTCAAAAAACAAAGGCAGACAACAGATAATATTTTAAACATAATAGAAAGAAAAATTGAGTAAAGGGAGGAACTAGTACTAGCACTCGTATACTTGAAATCTATGTATATTTAACACAATAGATAAAAAATACTTCATAAACCTTTAAAACATCTGAAAACCTAGAATAAACGAATACAAATAGTATAATTAATATATGAATGAATATACTATGGCGAAAATACAAATCAAAAGTATCAGAAGATTTCCTCCAAGAAAGAGAAATAGTCTGAGCCCTTTACTATGTATAATAATCATATATAGATTAATAAAGATAACGAGATCTAGAACGGGGACCCTCCAAGCCCCTACATAAATAATTGAAATTCTACTCTACGCAGACGATATAGTCCTTATCGCGGACAATCTCAACAAGATACAAAAATTAGTTAACATATAGATAGACAAGATAGACTAGTTAAAGGTGAGACTAAACGCAAGATCTTCTTATTTTGGTGCACTCTATTACTGGAGGTTTGCAATCACTACATCAAAATTATCAAACGTTAATGCCCGTCCAAGTTCTGATATTGCAAAGCCATAACATGGATCTTCTACCCATGGCTCTTCTGCCTACTCCTCTTCCGCCATCTAGTTTCCCTTCACAAATTAATCGTAGCAGGTTATATTTGACATTTCTCATTATGTGGCCTAGGTACGAGGTCTTTCTTTTCTTAATCGTTGTTAGAGGTTCTAACCCTCTACTTATGGTATTTTATACTGTTCAATTCGTAATGTGTTGTGTCCATCATATTCTGAACATGCTGTGATAAAGCCACATTTCAAAGGCTTTTAGCCGTCTCATGGTATTTAACTTTAATGTCCAGGCTTCAACTCCATACAGGACTGACCAAACGTAGCATTTTTTAACTCTAATTTGGATGTTTAAGTTTAGTTTTCGGTTGTAGATAATTTGTTTCCATTTATTGTACATGTTCCTAGCCTGTTCTATTCTATGTTCGCATTTTTATTTCTATATCTGGATTTCACTTATCATTTAGTACTACTATTAAGTCATCAGAATTTGCAAACTTGTTCTAATTGAGTTAGCAAATAACGAGTGAAATGTAAGATACCGAGTTTTAATGGCAAAATTCAAAAACAATAACATACAAATGACAAAAACTAGAGGAGATCTCAACATTTGAATGTCTAGAAAGTATCTTTTCAAATAATGGTAAATTCGATTTGGAGATAGCTGATAAACAGAAGAAAGCTAACAAAATCTGCTATACTTTGGTGGCATTTAGACCGCAATAGGCCTGACTACAGTCATATATAGCGAGAATATCTATTTGGGTTTCAGACCCCATGTTTTCCCACATGTCCTTCGACATGTCCAAAGCAAAAGCTTTGCTTTGCTGGTTATTCTTACCAAGTGAACGTTCCATGCAAGCCGCTTATCCAGAATTACTCGTAGAAATTTGACCTCATTCGCTTCTTTGACAGTTTCTTCATACAGAGCAGGCATCCAGATGTTGTCTAGGTTCCGCCTCCTTGTGAAACTCACTATTACTCTTTTACTAGGATTGACAGAGAGTTTTTTCTTGTAAGGATATTTAATGTTCTTCGGAGTATGATGGATAGAACATTTTCATATTTTTCTCTTACCATAATTCCATATTCAGATCTGTCTGTCTATGGCCCATTGTCTATTTATACTATAAATATAGATGTCTCCCACTCATCTCCATTGATCCTTGCATTCCGTTTGTCTTTTTTATTATTGACGTGCTGTCAAAGTAACTTTAAATTTGACATATACGCATGCGCAGTATTGCGCCATGTATTACTGTACTTTAATAAAATATATGACGCATGTATTTAAATTAAATACAGACCAGAAAACTTGTATTTAAAGATACCCTTATTTGGACGTAGCCTGCCAAATTACGCGTAGAAAGAAGAAAGATCAAATGATCAAATTTGTTTTGTTTTGTTTTATTTAATGAATATTGTTTTTAGTATTATTATTCTCAATTTTTAAATCTTCATGATTATTGTTTTGCTCTATACCGATAATATATATACCGAAAATAACTAAATTCAACATTTTATTCTTTTCAATGATTTTATTTTAATTTTGTTTATCTAGGATCTTATCATAGGTAACAAGGATCCTATAGGTTATTTTTATGTTAAACAAACATAGTTAATGTCATTTGTCAAAATAGAAGATTCCTTTAAATGTTGCAAATGCAATAATTCTCTTCTAGGCATGTAGTATATTGTATTTTATTAAAATATCCTGTAATAAAAGCGTCTTTTATCTGAGGGTTTCAATAACTCGCTATTATCTGCGTCGTTCATCTTTTTGCTCCATCTTTCATCTTCATAATATTCCTTTCGTCCAGTCTATCTCTATTTTAGTTTTAGAGTGTGCTGGACGGAAGCTGTAGTTTTGCTTTCGATTTGTAATTTTGCTTGCTATCATTTACATTTACCATTCCAATGCTCGTTTAGTTTCCTTTAGTCCCTTAATAGTTCCTTAATACACTTACACCTATGTAGAGATATGATTTCCTGCTGTGGGGTAGTACCAATACGAGTAATTTAGAAGTCATACAGTACTTACACTTAAAGTGATAAGGAACTTCAGTAAGTTCGTAAGTCACGAACACCGCGTTCTTTAACATGCCAATGTTAAATGTTTATCCAGCTTCTTGAGAACACAGATCTGGTTAGACAATCCAAAAGCAAGAAACCCTTTAAGTTGAAAAGCATAGTGCCATTTTAGTAGACGTTAATATTTGTATAGTATAATCTTAGAGGATAACAGATGCTAGTGAGTTTGCCCTTAGAGTTCTGTGCTCATCAATGTTGATCAGATTCTAATATTCATAAAGTATTTATATAATCTTTTCAGTGGTTATTTTTATTACAAAAAATAATAATTAACGCATGAAAAAATTTGTTTAGATTTATTAAGTCATGTTTTCAGTAATGTTTATAAAAAATTTGGGTATCATATTCGATAAAGTATATATTACCACATGCAAGACCAAATGTTCATTTTTCCAAATATCGGTCTACGTAAAAGTTATAACAATAAACACTGTCGTAAGTTTGCACATTTTTTCATATTTCTAGGATATTAAATTTGATTTATTCAATATCGTTCATGTTAGATCACATATCCTTAATTATATTTTATTCATCATCATAACGGAACATCTTTCCTTAGAAATGTTATAAAGATTTTGCATCTTCCACTTTTTAATCGATCCAGATAATTATTTCCGTTAGGTAGCGTAGTTATTATTAGAGTTTTGTAGTCATTAGAATTGCTTATGAACATGCACATTAAGCATTAGCACGCTCATAAAACTAAGTTTACTATTAGACTGGAAAGCATTTATTGATATTAGAACCATTATTAAATATTTTATGTATTCTCATCCGATGTTTTCTCGATAATATGATGAGGATGTTCATTAAAAATTTTTCAGACAATACCACAATACCGGACCGGGTCAATTAAAGCTTTAATTCAAATATTATGTAAAAGTTTTGTTTTGTTCTCATGCATAAAGGGACTTTTCGGTATTGAATCCACTAGAAGAAGAACAAACGACGCTAGAAGTGGAAACACCAGAAATTACCACAAATGAAGAACTTATATCTAATATAAATGTCCAGGAAGTTCGGAAAATACTTGAAAACCTGAAGAACAGAAAAGCAGCAGGTAAAGACGGGATACCAAACGAATTACTGAAATATTGTGGAGTAGCAATGATAGAACAATTAACAACATTAATTAATAAAATTATAAAACACAATGAAATACCGGAAGAATGGAGCCCGAACGAACTAATTCTACTATTCAAAAAATGATATAAAAAACAGCCAGAAAACTACAGAGGTATAAACTTGTTAAATACTACGCTAAAACTTAAAACTAAAATTTTACAAGTGCTAATAAATTAGAGGATAAGTTTAGCAGATAAACAACGGGGTTTTCGTAGTGGAATATCGTATACAGATGCAATATTCGTTATAAAGAAAATTACTGAGAAATTACTAGAGTATAATAGACCAGCATATCTGTGTCTGATTGACCTAAGAAAGCGTTTGACAGAGTAAGACTCAAGGATGTAATCCATCTTCTGTATAATAGAGAAGTTCCCCTAAATATTTAAAAACTATCGAAAAATCTACGAAAACAACAAAATGGAAGTCAGAATAGATGGACAACTTACAGAACCTATAGAAATAGGCAGCGGAATAAGACAGGGGGATTCATTGAGCCCCATGCTCTTCAATTTGATCATGGATGAAATCATCAAAAAGTATTAACAAAGGAAGAGGATACATATAGAAAACGACACTGGTCCACATATTTAACATAAGAGTAAATTGAATTTAATATGACAATCTCATCTCAGAAAACTAAAACAATAGTAGTCAGCAAAGAACCAAGCAGATGTAAAATAGAAATTGATGGCATCAGTATTGAACAAGTAATGGAAATAAAATACCTGGGAATTACACTGTTTAGCTATGGAGACCTGGACAAAGAAGTAAGATATCAAGTATAAAAAGCAAATAGACTGGCAGGATGCCTTAATAACACTATATGGCGAAACAGACACATTAACACAGATAAAATCAAGAATTTATAAAGCCAGTGTAAGACCAATAATGCCTCAGACAAGACCCGACACAGCCACAATGCAAAGGCTACTGGAAACGGCAGAGATGAGATTACTGAGAAGAATTACAGGGAATACGCTGAGAGATCGAAAGAGAAGTGAAGACATTAGAAGAAAATGTAACTTATAGTGTATAAATGAATGGACACAAAATAGAAAAAAAGAATGGAATAATCACATTGGAATATTGGAATAATTGGAAAGCAAAATGGAGGAGCCTCTAGTTCGTTAGAGACGAAAATGCCACTAAACCTCTAAAAATCATACGAACCAGCTGAATTTTGATGAGAATGTCAGTTTTGAGATCCCAAAAAGATGCAAACATGTTTGCCACTTCTACCCTCGGGCTTCTCCTTAAAATCTGAAATACCTTTCGTAGGGAGTAAAACGGAAAACATTGATTTACCAAGAATCTGTACGCCGTAAAAAAGAATCTTTCAAACAAGAAATAAAGGTGAGATAATTTTGAACAAAAATCTTAATTAGTACTTTTTGTGTAGAATGAACAGTTCTCTCAGAAACAAGGCTTGAATCGACCGGCTTTTGAATATCAGTTATATGCTTGAAATAAAATTTGTATCAACTCGACGGTAAAAATTCGATATCTTTTGACCACAGTGTCCGACCGAAAAAAATGAAAATGCGTTTTAAAGATGAAGAGTGCAGCTTTCGTGCACATTTTTTGCATTTTTTTGCATTTTTTATAAAGCTGTTAAATAAATAAACATAAACGTAAATAAACAAAACAAATATATTTTAATTTAGTGAATTTTGCAGTCTTTTATTTAATGATATTTGTTTTTTCTTTGTTTTGTAAACATCCCATTTTTGTTTTTTGGGATTGAAATATTTAAAAACAGTGGCAACCTTTTCTTTTGAAGAGTTGACCTATTCCCTGTTCCTTTATTGTTTTTTTATATCTATTATTTCTACGAAGTGAGAAATAATTTTAATTAATCTACATAATTTAGATCACTAAGAACGGTATATGTTTGAAGAATTTTCGAGGGTTATTGCTTACTGCATCTCTATAGTTCTATGCCATATGTCCAGATTGGTTTCAATAAATATATTCTTGTATAGGTTTCGATTATTTTTCATGGAAAGCTGCAATGTTTTACTTATTAGTAGTATTTTGAAGAGGCAAAAGTCTAAACAAGGTAAAGACATGTTTTGCTCGGTCTAAGCACAGTTCTTTGGTACTTCTACCGATATTTTACAGTCTTTAATAATTCATCATCGACTTTGACTTATAAGTAGTCCAGTCGTCAGAGATGAGATATCTAAACACGAGACAAACAAGCTGCATTGTGCTGAGAATGTCAATTTTGGACCCCAAAAAACATACGAATGGATTTGCCACTTCTATCCCCGGACTTTCCTTTACAACTCCCCCTCGTAGGGGGAGTGGTAAACATCGATTTACCAAGAATCTGAACGCCGTAGAAGACAATGTTTCGAACGAGCAAAAAAATGTTAATTTGCACTTTATGTAGAATGAACCGTTCTCCAAGAAACAACGCTTGAAGCGGCCGGCGATTTTGAATGTTAGTTACGCGCGTGAAACCAATTTTAAATAAAATTTGTATCAAATCGACGGTAAAAATTTGATATTATTTGATCAGAGTGTTTTGATAAAAATCAAAATGTGTTTTAAAGATGAAGAGTGCAGCTTTTACTACAAATTTGTGTGCAAAGTTGCAGCAAATGAAGTCAGTTTTTATAAAGGTGTTAAATAAAATAATTTTGTGCGATTTTTGCTATTTTTCATCTTTCATATTAAAATATCATATTAAAAACTTTCAATTTAATCTTTCATATTAAAAACAATCTAAAACATTTTAAGCTTCTTCTGTTCAATTACACAAGTACGTTTTTCGAAACTACACACTTTAGCTACAAATTCAACCCAATACGGTCTTCGTGAAAGAGTTTCTCGTGACGTGCGATAGTTTGTAATCTAAAAGTTGATATTCTGCGTTTTTAATCATATTTGAAATGCCTCATATTTGTTGCCAAAATTGAAAATCAAAATTGCATGTTATTGGTTTTGAAGGTTGGGCTCTAACAATGGAAATTCCACTAGGACCAGTCAAAGCAAGTGATGATGCCAATGGCAATGATGAAAATGGCAAAAATCGCGCAATGTTTATTTATTTATTTAACACTTTTTTTAAAAACGGACTTCATTTATGACAAAATACAAAAATTGCATATAAAAGCTGCACTGTGATCAAAAGCTGTCGAATTTTTACCGTCGAGTTGATACAAATTTTATTTAAAATGCAGAACTGACATTCAAAATCGCCGGTCGATTCAAGCGTTGTTTATGAGAGAATGGTCCATTTTACAGAAAAAGTAATAATTAACATTTTTGTTTAAAATTATCTCAGCTTCATATTTTATTTGAAATATTTTTTTCTACCGCGTACAGATTCTTGGTAAATCGATGTTTCCCCCCTACAAGGGGGTTTTAGTGAAGTCCGGTGGTAGGAGCAGCAAACTTTTTTACAAAATTTTTTTGGATCCCAAAATGGACATTCTCGGCAAAATTTAGCTTGTTCGTATGATTTTAGAGGTTAAGTCTCTGACAACTGGACTAAAATAGTTGACAAGAAGAAAAATTATCCATATTTTATACGAAAAATAAAATAGTACTTAATAAGAAAATGATAAATATATTAACAATATTTTAAAATACAATTGTTGTGTCATCCACCAAATCAAACAGATATTTTAAACTATACAAACAGCGCAAACTATACAGGGTATCACAAAAAGTGCACCCAGAAAAAGTCACGTTTTTAATATTGCTCCAAAACGGTTTAAAAATTTTTTATGAAAATTTATATTATGTGTTAAATTGCATGACGTGAATAAACAATATCTTTCAACAATACCCTATAAGAAAAATCCATTGGATTAAGATCTGGACCCCCGGTGCCCATTCAATGGGTGCATCTTGCTCTTTTCCTATCCAGCATGCTGGATATTGTTCAAATAAAAGTGCCTTCACCTTGTCGCTACAATGGGGTCAATTACTGATCGCTAACGGTACATTTTTTAAGTAGAGAGGCAGATCGTTTTGTAAAAATGATGAACATATTTCTCCGTTTAAATTCTTGAAAAGAAATAGAGGCCCTACTAAATAATTACTGATAATTCTCGTTCAAATGTTAACTTTAAAATTACCCTGATGGTGACGCACTGATTTAATATGAGGATTTACGTCGGCCCAGACATGAGTATTGTGATGGTAAAAGTTGCTCCATCAGTGAATAAAATATTCTTTATAACGTTTATGTCTAGTCTATTTTCTTCTAAAAGCCAATCACAAAATCCTATACGGTTGCCATGGTCTTTTGGAAGTAATCCTTAAACTGTTGTAACATGGAAGTGATAAAGTAACCGTTCCTTAACCGTTCTCTACACTTTTATAGACATACCCCTTATTCAACAGCCATCACCTTACGCTTGTTTCTGAGTACTCATCAATACGGTCTAGAATAGCATTATTATTTGCACGATTTTTTGCGGGATCACTGTAACTACGCACTTGTTTATGTAAAGTCCCAGATTCTCTTAAATGGCGATCAATTGCTAGGAATATGCGCCTGTCCGGTAAATTTCTATTATGGTACCTATCTGGCATAATGCTTTACTGTCGTCATACCCACTCCCTTGACATTCACCTAATTAAAAAATGAAGAAAAAGGTAGCCACCATCGATATTTACGTAGTTGTTGTTCTTACCTAACACTGAGTGCATATCTGCCATTTCAGAAAAATTGTAGTTGTTCATTTTCAATCAAATTAATTCGAATAAAACTTTCGTTGACAATAACTGTCATATACACGATTTGACAGTGACAATAATTTGCCTACTCGAATAATAAACTTTTTTTGTCGATATTTGTGAAAATAATATTGAAATATTTTAGCTTTTCAGTGGCTGTAACTTCTAAATTACTCCCTGACGTCCCGTTTTTAATCCAATATTATACTACAAAATAGTTGGGGGGAGGAGAGGTTTAGAGACTCCCCTAAAATCTAATAAAATCAGAAAAATATTTTCGTTACTTTGATTTTATTGGCCATGACATGTTAACACATAATATAAACTTTCATAAAAAAATTTAAACCTTTTTGGTGCAAAATTAAAAAACTATGTCTGATCGCCCTTTTGCATATAGGAAAGTTGGACAAATCAACTTATTTTCATCGTGACACCTGTAGTGTATCTTCAAATTGAAAAATTCGTATTGTAATACCTGCTATAATTTACTTTTTTTATTTGGAATTAACTACAATTTAAGTTTCAAATATATCTTTTGTTTTGACATTTCGATTTCCACTCCGGAAATTGTTCTCAAAATACAATTTTACAAACGAACGAAGGTTAAACTAAAATTGTGGTTAATTCCCCATAGAAATAGTAAATTGTATTAAATTGCCACAAAAAAATAACTACAGAACAATATAGAACTGTATTTCCGCTCCTTTTATATAATATTCATCCAGGAATTCCATCATCTTGGGAACACTTTGTTAAATAGAACCTCTATCTTTCTCCGTGTGTTTACAATCTTTAATATTCGAAGACGCCGTTATTCGCAATTCTTACGAACGGTATTTAATGTTGCCATATTTCAGAAGATTTTAATATTGAGCAATCTCCGCAAAATATGAATATTTAAATCTTGCAGCAAACATAAAAGAAACTAGGACGTTTAAATGAGATAATGCAAGAATTTATTCTTTTCCCAATATAATAAATTTTAAAATTGTATACGAAACGCTACGAATTAAAGTTAGGATGAATTTTTTAGACGAATCATATTTTTACCAAAATAAAAACTATTATTATCATATATTTTAACAGAGGAATTTATACTTCATTGTTATTACTAATATCATTTAGTTTTTACTAAAAATTGTTATGGTCTTACAGCATTACAGCTTCATTATGTATATTTTTATATTCGTTTTAGTCACTTTGTTTACAATTATTCTTCCTAAATCATTGAGTACCGATCCGAAGGACATCTTCTTCTTGCGGTGCTTATTATTTCCGGATATTAGCGATTCATCATGCTAATTTTAAGTTTGTTTACAGCTGCTCGAAACAAAGCTATGTTGGACATATTGAACCAAGTTCCTAGGTTATGGAGGCAGTAAATACGTCATCTTCTCGGGCCTTACAAAACACTTCTCCTTTGATCACCAATTGAAGTAAACCATACATGTCATTATTTTTCATAATATGGCCAAATTAATTTAATTTATTTACCAATTCTGCTGAGAACTTCATAATTCGTCAATCGATCAACCCATGAGATCTGCAGTATTCATTTGTAGTTATACTTTTTCCATTGTCAATTTGCCAAGCGTCGGCTTTTGAGGTTCTTTGATGTCGATGCCGACCATTGGCGTGGAAATTAAGAAAAGGGATCAGTTATCAAACGCATATTTCAAGAAAAATCATATAATTTTTATTAATTTTTACATAATTATATTCAGGAAAATTTCTCAATTTTTGGGCAGAAATTGTTTAAACAATTTTTTAAACAAATTCAAAATATCACCTTTTGTGCTCCAAAAAATATTTTTTAGGTTTTTGGGTGACTCTAAATAAGATCTATGTCATTTTTCTCAAAAGTTAATAGTTTTGGAGATATAAGCGATTTAAAATCCGAAAAATGCGATACCTAATATGCATTTTCGAGGCTTGAAAAATATGTAAATGAGTATTTTTGAGATTCAAGAGTATCTAAACTAAAGTATCAACATTGATTTTGGTGAGAAATCGGAGCAATATTTTCCGTAGCAGAAAAAGGTGATCTTTTGAATTTGAATTGTTTCCGGCAAAAATGTCCGGCACCCTTCAACCTTCGATTTGTTTAAACGGGGCATTTTTGAATAGGACTCTTCAAAGGACAGAATCAGTTTTTTTTTCAAATGGGAGCGGGCTCACAACACCGAATAAATAACAAATTAATTCTTTCAAATTAAAGCTTGTTAATTTTAGTGATTTATAAGAATATTGGACTTATTATTTAGTTTTTACATAAACCATAATATTTTTTTACAATTATCTGTAAATAATGGCTCATTCTGTCAGAAAATTTTAAAACATTGTCTATCCAGCAATTAAGATAGTCAACTGAAATTTAATTTTTAAACACGGCCTACTGTTAATGCACAAACAGGGTGAATCTTCAATATTTTGCTTCGAGTTAGAGATATCTGAAAAAGTTATTTGGAAAAGATGTTCCAAATATTATTTTAACCCCACATAACAAAGTTTTATGTCAAAATTCGCACTTTTACTTTTTTCATTAATTGAAGAGCTTATTTCCAGTGTCTTAAATCCAAAATTTCGATTTTTTAAATTTTCTTTTTTTAAACTTTATAGATTTCTTCAAGTCTAGAATAAAGTTATATGTACCAAAACAACTTCTTATTTACCATTTAAAAGTGCATATGAAAATTGTAAAATTGTATAATTTGTATGTTAAATTTGTATGAAAATCTGTAATTTCATGGATTTCATTATATGGATGTAAGACACTTTGGAAATAAGCTCTTCAATTGTAGTCAGGATTCTAAAACGGACAGTTGGCTGTCCCGAGATGCATCTTTAGACAGCCAATTGTAGATTTAGGATCGAGATTACAAATAATACTGAAAAACTAAAATTGCGAATTTTGTCATGAAATTTGGTATGTGCGTTTACAATAAGTGGAACAACTTTTCCAAATAAGTTTTTCCGATTTCTCTAACGCGAAGCAAAATATCGAAAATTTACCCTGTTTGTGGATTCGCAGTAAGCCGCGTTTAAAATTTAAATTTCAGATGACTATCTTAAAAAAATGTGCACTAACAACATGTATGACTGTGCAAAATGTCAAATCTGTATGTATTTTAGTAGCTGATATATAGAGTTGTCTTCATCTTAAATGCGACACACTGTATAATAATGAATACTAGTGTTCAAGATGCATCGCGATAGCTGTAAAGAAATTAATTAGAAGGACTGAAAAGAATCGTCAGTGTGCCTGTAAAATTGTAAACTGTTCGCTGAATAACGTCTTTTGCAGCAGTGTCAATCCTACCCAATTTTTTATTTGGTCGCTTTCGTTTTAAGGAATGATCTGTAACTGTGCCTAATTTAATAATTGTATATATCGTCTTATACCCGATTTTTTTAATACATGAATTCTCGAAACAATTGCATTATCAGCCATCCCAATATTTTCTTTTTTCAAACACTCATACATATTTAAAACTATTCTTTGGGATTGTACGTGCAAATCTTTATTTTTTAATTCAGAGCTGTCATTAACATAATTGTCATTATTTATTGATAACACAGAAGTTGATGCATCTTAAAAAATGCCATCCTAGAAAAATATAATATTACTTATAACTTATATTACCTATACCTTATAAGCCTCCGCCTCTGCAATAGGAAATATTTTAGGGTATCGCATAGCAGACAACAGGTGTTCATTAGAATTTATTGGTTTGCGCTTCGCGCTGTTGCCATAATGCATGAGTTTAAAATTAGTGAATATAACCTTAATACCATTATTAATATATCTGCAATTTTTCATGTTTCCAGGTAAGGTATAAAATCAATGAAATTTGGAAAAAAATAATACAATTCTTGAAACCGTTTTTGAGAACTTGGATTCTTAAAAGTTGTCTGATTTCTTAAAAGTCGATCATTATATCTATAAAAGTATTACCGCTAAATTCACCAACAGGGCAACGTCGAACGTTCAAATTCTCTCCAGACTACAATGTTGCCAATATTCGAAAATTACTTAGAATATAAGTAATATATACAAAGTTCACGGTTGCTTTAATTCATTAGTGAAGAGTCCATGGAAATATTAGTACCTAGTTAATTAATTTATATATATATTTTTGAGAATAAGTTCATATTATTTTTTAAGAGTGTCGTTCGTTGACTAGCAATTGAATAATAACGAATAGAAAATAGAGAATATTTTTTAAATATAACCTTACGAATTTTAGGAAATATGTCTGACAACCTTGATTTGAAAGGCGGTCTCTTTGATACCAGAATAAGACATGTTTATGTTGGAAAATTATTAGTGGATGTACTATACCACATCTCGAAACCCTCCAGCGTCTTTATAGATGCCTTTATACCGTCTAAGCTTCCAGTCCATAAAGCAAAACCGGAATTACAGAGCACTTAAGTTGCCAACATTTTATTGTTACACGTAGATGTCAACTTTTAAAAATCGAACTACTTTTTAATAAATGGTGACCTGCAGAGTCGTACTCCGCGTTGAATTGGTACAGAATCTGTCAACTTACCCTCTATTCTAATGCTCGCTATTCGATTATAGTATATGATTTTACTAATTCTAAGATCTTTGTTATCTATACCAACTTCTTTTATTATCGTCATCAGTTTATCATATTTTAGTCTATCTAAAGCCTTTTGGTAGTCTATAAAACATATATGTACACAGATCTCCGCTCCTTTGAAAGATAATCTGAATGGTAAATAAAGCTTCTCGTGTACCCAACACGCAGTAATACAAATTGTGTGCTCGGTACATCCACACCGCACTTTTTATAAATCTTACTTGAACATAACTTTAAGAAAGGTCTGTATTAGGTGGCTCCAAAGACATAATTTTATAAATGATGGATTCGACCGTATAAACAATAAAACACTAAAAATTTTTGTTTTCAACACTTCCATAAAAAACTTACATCGGTCAAACTGGTAGAACTTTTATCAAACGTATAGCAGAACATAAAAGGGTTTTCAATAATTGAAAAACATATTCTACGTACACTTCACCTTCTAGATCATAATCATTCTTTTAATGACGAATTTCAAATTCTTCGCATCCAAAGTAAAGGCCTTAAGCTATATTTATTAGAATCTATGTAAATTAACAAATTAAAAAATACAGACATAATTCTGAATTATGTCTGTATTATAAACATATAAAGTGTAAACTCATACCAAAAATAAATCACTTGAGAAAGGCAATCACTACTGCCAAAACTGCTGTAGTGATATTAATTTAAAATAAATTTTGTGGAAGTGTTGAAAATCAAAGTTTTCACTGTTTTATTGTTACATAATTCTATAGTTCTCACATTTCTTTGCGTTGGATATTTTTGGTAACGTTATGGATGTTGATTTAACCCAAATTTGAGGAATTGACCTGTATTATATAGATATCCTTAAATATTCATGTAAATCACTTTAATCCTTTATCGTAAATTAGTTTTAGAAATTATGTTTGAAAATTATCGGGACCTGTTGCTTTGCCATCGTTAGTACTATGTATATCGAAGGAAATGAAATTTCGTATTTAGTTGTGAACTGGGGCACCTGTTCTTTCTGTCATGTTTCAGTGATGTAACCATTCAAAATGGCTGACATGAGCCATTATGCAAAATTACTTTAAATATGACATATACCAGGCTATGCCTCATTTGAAAGCAAAGTAAACTTCTTTTCAATGGATTCAATGAAATTATTTTCAGCCAAAAGATCAAATAAAAACATTAATTTTACCGACTTTAGCCTTACCAAGCTAGCTATATACATGTAACAAGAGAGAATTACATGTATTGGGTCTTCCAGTAGGGACGTCAGAACTTTGACAGTTGGTAGCGGCCATATTGTTGAAGCTACAACTGTTAAAATGAGCTGTCATTTATTCATTCTATGCTGACAAATCACTATAGATGGATATGGGTAGCGTACAAAAATACGCGAAAATGGTAAAATTGCCTTATCAAAATGGATGTTCTGTTCGGTTAACGTTTCGCGCGGTTTACCTATTTTACGGTCACCAAAAGCGTCCTAACGAGAAAACTATTCGCAGTATAGTGGATAGTTGAGTCCAAAGGTTCAGTCAATAATCAACAAACACCCTTCCGTTGACGAAACTCCGCTCCGATCCGCCGCTGTCTGTGAAAGTGTGCAGCAGAATCTGAGGCAGCCGATTTTACGTCACTCACAAGAACTCGACTTTTCATTGACCACAACTTGGCAAGTTTTGCTTCATGACTTGGGACTGTACCAGTACAAAATTCAACTGACACAAGATCGCTGAATGGGCTCTGAAGGAATTGGAAGCTGACACTAATCTTCATTAAAAAATCATCTTCAGAAATACGGCACATTTTTGAATTAACGGATATGTCCAAACACAAAATCATCGAATTTGAATCATCACCATCAACGGCAAGTCTATGATTACCAACTATTGTGGCCTGAATTGAATGATATGGGCACCGACGACCTATGGTTTCAACAAGATGGCACTACAGGCCAAACAGCTCATGCCACATTGAACATTCTGCTCGAGAGATTTGAGGACATGGTTATCTTACGTGGAGGTGATATGAACTGGCCACCGAGATCGTGCGATTTGATTCCCTTAAAATCTTTCTTGTGAGGTTTTCATATATCGAGAGTCTATTCGAAGTCACAAACCACAACGATCCTCAAAGCCAACATATATGATGCTATCAATTGGACAATTGGACTTCGAACCAAACAGCGAATCCGCAACGGACATTTGAAGGATTTTCCATATATACTGGAGACTTCAATTTAAGGAACTTTGCACTCCATTTCTATCCTTTTGTTATTTCTAGATTGTCTACATTTTAAAAAAAGCTTTAAACGATCTTTAAAATGAATTATAACTTGCTATATAATCCTTATATATATTATAAATATCTTACAAAATGATACCTGTCCGCCATTTTTATTGATTACGTCACTGCATCACAAAAACTACGAACAAGTGCCTTAGTTTAGTTACCTAAAATGTTGTATAAGCAGTTTAAATTAATTTTTTTAAACAGTGTTTTTGATCGATAAAAAAAATACTTCTACATGGTTTAAAATACATTGTCTCATATGATTATTACTCATGTCATTTCATTTTTAATTTTCATCAAATTGAGTTAAAAAAGTTGTTATAATTAGACGATTAGAACTTACTCTTTATTCACATAGGAGAATCTTCTATGACAAAGTAATTTTACGTAATTTAATTTTATTTTGATTTTAGTTTTTTTCTAATTTTTCATTGAAGAAATGCTTTCTTTCTCTGGTAAAAGTTGATATAAATTTCTGATTTTAGATATTATTGAGAAAAAGCAGAATAAACACACAAGGGATCCACTATGAGATTCTTTTCTATTTGGAAAGAAAAACTATGAAATAGAATTGATTATTAATGATAAACAGAAAAAGATATCTGCAAATAAGCTGGAATTTAAAGAATAATACAAATCATTTTTAATATGCATGCAAAGAGTGACAAAATTAAGATTATACCAAACTACAATCCACAAAACATTGATTTAATGCAGCTAGTATATGATTTAAGTGAGGAAAAGATGCATAAAAGAACGACAAATTATATACTACTGAAATGTTAAGGAAAAATGGGCAGCAGCATGACAGAAAACATACCTAAAAGTATGTAAGGACTTACTATAAGGCAAAAAGTCTTTAACTACATAAAACAGAGAAATATATTAAAAAAAGTATATTTCGTAGTCCCTTGAAAAAAAAGTAAACACTTTTGAAAGCTTGAGTTCATCATCATCATCATTTAACTCGGATCTATTCACTGCTGGATATAGGTCTCCCTCAGTCTTTTCAATGTATTTCTGTTTTGTGCTGTTTGCATCCAATTTTTGTTGACATTCTAGCTATGTGCCCCGCCCAGTTCCACTTAAGGGTCATAATTCTTTCTATGGCATCTGTCACTCCTGTTCTCCGTCTTATTTCCTTGTTCGTGATCCGATCCCTACGAGAAATGCCAAACATCGATCGTTCCATGGCTCTTTGGGTAACACAAATTTTATTTCTTACTTTCTTGGTTAGTGTTAATGTCTCTGCACCATATGTAAGTACTGGCAACACGCACTCATTAAAGACTTTTCTTTTAAGACACATAAGCAGTTCTGATTTAAGAACATAGCTTAGCCGAGTGCCACCCAAGTGAGTCCTATGCGGCGGCTTAGTTCGCACGTTTGATTATCTCTTCCTATGCGTATCTCATGTCCTAAGTACTTACATGAGGTGGTTTCTTCAATATGCATGCCATTTACTGAAATCTTTTCGCTTAACACAAGATTTGTCATGATTTGTGTTTTTGTGTGGTTGATTTTTAATCCTACTTGTAGGGAGGCTAGGTATAGTTTCTCCAGTTGCGATACTGCATCATCGATTCTGTCAGCAAAAAGGACAATATCGTCAGCAAACCTCAAATGACTAAGCATTTCTCCATTGACATTAATTCCTTTTTCACTCAGATTTGCGTTCTTAAACATATGCTCTAATAATGTTGTATACCTAGTTGATGCTGAAAAAAGAATATAAGGGGCCGAGCAAGAAGAGTGCCGGAAATTCTTTATTCTGCAGACAAAATTCAAGCACAGAAGATAATGAAACAAGAATCAAATAAGAAGACCATTTCAAAGAAGCAAAACAAAAGGCATCAATGTAAAAAATATATGTTAGGTTCGTATGATGATGACATGAATGCATATGTGCCAGTTTTAGATGACAGTGAAGAGGAGGAAGAATGCTAGAATGCTGAAGAAGAATGATATTGCCAATATAATGGTAATGATACTTCATTCTGCATCAATTATTATTTGTACGCAAACAATTAAAAATTATTATAGTTTTTAGAAAACATGAAAACTTGAGACCTTATAAAGAAAATCAGACCAAAAAACACATTCTAAGTATTAACAAAGCACCTGTGCACAAATAAATGAAAAAAGTCGCTTTTTTGCTTAAATGTCATGGCGCAGTAAAAGTTTCTATAACCACGAGATAATACGTCTTTTCTATTGACTTCCCCCAGATATTCCAGATAAAAAATAGCGCCCAGTAGTTTTTCGAGTTTTCAAGTGATTTTTCGGCATTATTTCATGGAGTAATACACTATAAACAACTTATAAATTTAATTTAATTTAATTATTTACTTCCCTGAAAAAAAATTAAAAAACTGTTGATGTAGATAAGTGACTTAATTGATTTATACAGTTGTATAATTTTTATATTATTGTTTACATAATATTTAGCTATATCCCTAACTTATTTAGCTATATAACTAAATTTATATACATTCTAATTCTACTTGTATTACGAATAAGGATATCGAGAACCCAAAAAAATCGTCTCTATATGTTATACTTAATACAACGTATTTGGACATCCGGTAAATTCTCAGTTCCAATTGAGAAGCACGGTTCGTAATCACGCGAAATTATCCACCTGTATGAACAATTAAGCCTGATTGTTTCACATGCTCGAGCAAACAGCTGTAGAAGGTGCCTAAGCATGTATAGTTACAGTTATTAACACTAATAGATTACGGAATTTCATTATATGCTTTACGGTTAGCCATCCGTTAAGGATTACTGTTCCTTTGACTTAATTCAGTATACAAGGATCATCAAAAACACGATAAATGATACTACTTAAATTTTAGTTGTATATTATAGTTTAACGCATTAGCACCTCAAAAAAAAAAACGTTAAAATTAAAGTTGTTTAAACACCGGAAAATTAATGTAACTCCGAATTAAATTTGCACGTGTTTCAGAATTTTAAAGAGGATTTTAATGAAGGCAATTAAATATTTAACAATCTTGTAACTTAATTGTAAAAAGCAAAAAACGAAACGTGCTTGACTGTTTCAACATAAAAGGAATTTCCCTTCTTACTACGACATACAAAAGTTTGTCACCGATATTTAACGAACGATTGGCACACTATATTGACGATATAATAGGATTCTAGCAAACAGGCTTTTTGAAAAACAGATCTACCATTGATCACATGTCATCCATCAGACAAATATTAGAAAAACGACGGAGTACGGTATATACTGCTATTATATCTTCGTAGATTTTAAGGAAGCATACAATACTGTTGATGGACCCCAATTATATTGGCTGTGATCGAATTTGGAATATCAAAAAGACTGTATTGGTAGAATTAAATAAAATGATAATGACGAAAGTCTAATATAAAGTGTGGGTACGAGGGGATGTTTCAGAACTATTTTAAATTAACAGAAGACTGCACCAGGGAGATGCGCTATCATGTACGCTGTTAAACCTAGAATTAGAAACAGTTATGAAAGACTCGGAAACAAAATAACTTGGAGATGCAATATGAAGTTATAGAAACGGTGAAAGAATTCTGCTGTTAGGAGTCACTGGTTGACTACAAAAACAACACATCTGTTATTTTGGCACAGGACCTTAACTAACAGCGAGAAGTATTTAAAAGCAACGAACTGTATACTTTATAAAACAATAATACTTCCATTGCTCACTTACGGATTGAAAACATGGACAATGACGACGTGAGATAAAAGTATTGAGGACTGCGGAGTTAACCAATAGGGTATATAAAGAAGGCAATATAATTTCGAACTCTATAGAATTTTTCTCAGAATAAACTTAGATATCTGGACGATGTGCAGGAAGATTTAGAATCTCTATAGAATTTTTCTCAGAATAAACTTAGCTATCTGGACGATGTGCAGGAAAATTTAAGGGAGATTGGAATGAGGGAATGGAGAAGACAGACACTCGATAGGGAAGGATAGAAGAATGTTTTTGGGGCAAGCCAAGGCTCATGAAAAGCTGTAGCGCCAACTGATGAATATGATGTAACTTAATTGATGAAAAATACAAAAATATGCCAAAGTAACGTTATAGATAAATGACAAATCGTTACAAATAAATTTCTTATTCAGATGACACTGCTATAATAAAATCACAGCAGATTTTTTATATATGTCAAAAATGTATGACAATATTTAAAAACTTACTACCCATAACTATAAAATAGGAAATGACAGATAAATTACAAAATAAACAAAATTAAAGGAAATACAGGTTATAAAAATATACTTAAAAATATTTATAGTGGCAAATTTCAAGGAAAAAACTGGTAGACTCGTTAGCAAAGCTAGACTCTAGAAGAATGAAATTACAAAATAGCTGGACGGAAGTGAGGATAAAAAAACGCTTTATTTCGTAAGCAAAACTAGATCTTAGAGGCATATATATTTTGAAGCAAATAAAAAGTAATATTTCATATTAATTGATCTGTCTTTAATACTTAATTTTTTAGTTATTTTTCTAATACTAACAAACATTTTTGTGTACCTAATAAAAAATTGTGACGTATGTTAATATGTTTTTTTTTTTTTATTTCATTATCTTATTTTATTTATTTCCTAATTTAATCTTATTCATTATTTCCATATTTATAAATATGTATATTCTGAAAGTGGATCCACGTTAAAATCTTTTTAGCGATTAGGCAGTTTAGCATTGGAGCTGTACTAAAAAAACGATTTTGAATAAAGCTTTCGTTCAGTTCTGTTTACTTCAGTCCAATCTACTCACTATATCACCACATTTACTTCTTCTTCGAAACACATCTTGAAAAGGTAAAGTAGTCAAAATTAACATTTATTAATACTTATAAAAACGGAGGACTTAACGCAATGTTCAAAATATTTTAAAAGTCAAAAAGACATGGCACTTAATAAGAAAAAGATTAATCTAGTAATTTAAAGAAACTTTATATAATAGATTATATATAGATAAGATTCAAATACTAAGGTGTGACTAATGTTAGCCAAGTCTTTAGTGATAGAATTGGTGTAAATGTAACTGAAATAAACTTTGCTGATTACAGTTGAACCTCTTATAATAATTAATGTAATGTAATAGCTGAAGGATTTCTTTGAAAAATTGTGAGGTAGCGACCTCTATATTAGTACTGTTGCATATGGGATTAGAGGTATTGATACCACACCTATGCAAGCATGGGGGGTCGTACCGAAAATATGGCAAAAGGTCAAAGTCATATACTTGCCTAAGGTAGGTAAAGTATCAGACCTAACACCAAAGTCATATAGACCGATAAGCATATCTTCTTTTCTATTAAAAACGCTGAAAAGGCTTCTTGATAGGTACATCAGAGACGAAGTGCTAAAATATAATCCTCTAAGCAATCGTCAATATGCATACCAACCTGGTAAATCTACGGACTCTGCGTTGGATGATCTAAATAGGCTTATCTCAAAGTCAATGGAAGACAAAGAGATAGCAGTGGCCGCTTTTTTAGATATAGAAGAGGCATTTAATAATGTTACCACCAGCTCTTTGATAGGGGCTAAGAGTAGACGAGGCGCACCTGCGGTAATATGCAGATGTATAAGGACATCTCTGGAGAATAGGACAGTAATGTCCACTCTAGGTAAAGCAACCATAAAAGCAAAAGTAGGTGGAGGCTGTCCACAAGGAGGAGTTCTGTCCCCTCTACTTTGGGCAACCTTGGTAGATGATCTCCTCAGAAATCTGTCCACAGAAGGCTTTTATTGTCTATGATATGCTGACGATATAGCAATCGTTGTCAGGGGCAGGTTTGCTCAGGTAGTGTCTGAGAGAATGCAAGCAGCCCTAAATATAGTTGACGACTGGTGTAAACAAGAGAGACTGATAGTCAATGCTCAGAAAACACAAATTGTCAACTTCACCAAAAAAAACAGCACTACAAGGCCTAAAACCACCGGTGCTGAAAAGAACAGAGATTTCATTTGCCAAAGAAACAAAATACCTTGGGGTATATTTTGATCATAGGCTTACATGGAATACTCACATTCTAAAAACCACACAGAAAGCTACTACGTCCTTGGGCAGATGTAGAAGAATGTGCGGTAAGAATTGGGGACTTAACCCCAAAATGACTCTATGGTTATATCCATAGTCAGCGACATATAAGCCAGATGCATGATACTGACAACAGAAAGCCAATCGAGGAGCTAAAAGCCGATATTGTGATGACAAAAACATCGGAGGGTGTGGGAGCCGGTATAGTAGGGACAAATCAAGGGATACATTTCCCGGTAAGTCTATCTAAGGATGTGACAGTTTTCCAGACGGAAATAACTGCAATCCATCACTGCGTGGAAGAAATAGAAAGGGTTCTGTTCAGTTGCCATCTTCACAGATAGTCAGGCAGCGCTTAAGGCACTCAATTCCGTAGAGGTCAATTATAAGCTAGTATGGGATTGCGTGTGTGCCCTAAATAAACTGTTAATTTAAATTATCATTTAAGTTTAGAGTAAAATAACCTTATTTACCTAATATTAAACATTTATTTTTTTCGCAATTTTCTCCGCATAAAAACTTAAAATTGTTCATTAAAAATTGTTAAAATACTATTTTTAATCTTTAATTTTTAATTTTTAATTTTTAAATTTTAATTTTTAAAACTCTATTTTAAAATAAACGACTTAATTGACCAGAATTTATTTTGAAAAAACAAAAATTTGAAAATTCCAAAATATTCGATATTTTTGTCCATTAGTGGATATATATATATATATATATATATATATATATATATATATATATATATATATATATATATATATATACATATTTTTAATAACTTGGATTAAAGGGGTCCTTTACTTCCTATTGTCCTGAATATATTTTCTTGTGGAATATTTATATAAACTATTTATTATATCATATGGGAAGAAATCACAATTTTTATTAATAATTCTTTATATTTGAGTTTTTTACTTCCATAAAACTTGAAGTAAACCAAAAATAAACTGTTAACTATTATATCTTAATTAGTCAAACCCAACTAATTGCAGGTCAAAGTTTAGTAACACAGCATGCTATTGTAGCAAAATTATTAGTTTTTTTGTAATTGTTAATTTGTAAACCAAACTATAGAATGTAACAGAAAACTAAGAAATTTATTATTCTTAATTTCTCACGATAATTAACACAATTAATAATGTAAATCAGAAAAGCTTATCAGGCTAGTGAGAATGATGTTTAGGAACACGAGAAATAGGGTAACAATGGAAAGTGGTTTAAAACAAGGGGATCCGCAATCAACGAATTTATTCAATACGGTATTAGAACAGATCGTAAGAATATCAAATACATATGAGTATAAATAAGATTAATTTCAATCGCAAGGAACAGTGCATCACCGCAAGTTTTTCAAAAATTTTAAGAAGAAGCGAAAAAATACGCACTAACAAAATAAAAACACAATATATGGAAATAAGTGGAGATATATCAAATGATAGCAAGTATATCAAAATGAAGGAAGCAGAGGCTATCTATAGTTTTAAAACAGTAACAGGATTTGCATACTTAGGAGTAACCATATCAAGCACGGGAAAGGAAGTAAAATATATAGACAAAAGATTAATGAAGATGATCAGAGCGGTGAGTTTACGAGACAGATATCAGAACCACGGTGATGTATGCCTGCAGAACATGGATTATGAACCTGCAGGAAGTAGAGATCTCGGAAAGAAAGTTGCTCAGAAAATTTTAGACGAATAAATAAAAATATAATGAAAATGTATTTAAAACCAACAATTACGGCAAAATACGAGCCGAAAGAGCTATATAGCTTGGTCACATTGTACAAATGCTAGAGAATCGAAATGTTAAAACAATACTGAAGGAGGTAGAAATGGGGAAAAAAGAGTAAGTGAAAGCAAAAATGGTTGGAAGCAGTAAAGCAAAACTTGTCAGAAATAAGCGGGATAGATTGAAGAGGAAAAGCAAGGAGCCAGAAAAATGGAGGGAAACAACCAAATTTTTGGAAACCAGGGGCCATAATAGTCTATTGAAATGTTACATTTTTTATGCCTTGGCGTGCATTTCTTAGAGGAGGCAATTTTATTTTTTTTTGATGTATTGGGAGGGTAAGTATAAGCGTAAGTTCAACTTTGTAAGGTCGCCAACCTTTCTCCCCGGGCACCATCTTGAAAAAAAGGGAGAAAGGGTTTTCGAGCTGTATCTCGTAAACTAGCAACTCTAAAAAAAATTATTTGACATTATTTGTAGCAAATTAAATTATCTACAACTTTATTACTTTTAATCGTAAAATAGAAAATAAAAAAGTTATAAACAAAAATAACTAAAAATTTTGGAACAAATTTTCTTTTGAACCTTATAACTTTTTTTCTGGTAACTTTACAATAAAATGACATCAAAGCAATATCATAATTTTATTAATTTTTTTTGGATTTTACAGCACTCCGGACTTTGCCGGGTTCTTGAATACTCGCCATCATTATAATTTCATTTATTTTTTTTTGATTTTACAGCGCTCCGCAGTTGACCGAGTACTTGATTACTCGTAAGAATACGATAAAACCGAACCATTAGACTTAGTTTTCTATTATATACCTCGTGCGCTTTCGCACGAAAAGCACCAATGGACAGAGAGTCGATTGGTGCTTTTGATAACTGGCAACTTGTTAAGTTTAATAACAGCATCACCGTACCAATAGTATTCCAAGATAAATTTCTTTGTAATGAAAAGAATAAAACAAAATTAATAGACCTTCTCAAAACTGCTCTATTAGAAGTGGGTTTTAGTGCCGACCAGGCTGAATCTGATTAAGATACAGTCATCATCAGTTCTGCTCTTGCTACATTCCAAGCCTTTAATTCTGTGACTGTCGTAGCAGAGGAGATTGACATTGTTGTCTTGCTCACGGTATTAGGAAGGCAGCAATCCAATGTTGTCTGTCCAACGTGTTCAGTTTTTTTAAACCTTCAAAAGAGTGTAAGTCGCATCAATTATACTGTCCTTTAAGTTTTATATATAGCGACACCATTGTAGAGAAGTTGCTGTTTCTCCATGCTTTTTCGGGATGCGACCCAATATTAGTAGCATACAAGATCGGCAAACTTGAATTCATCAAAATTTTACAGAAACATCATGAGTTATCTAACGGAAGAGCAAACGTTTTTTCGTCACTTTATATGGTGGAAATAAAGATGATTCTCTAACAGCATGAGATATAAACGATTCGATAAGGCAGTGACCGAAATTACATTTAACCTATCATTGCTTCCGCCAACACAAGATGCAGCTCGTTTCTACAGTGTTAGAGTTTATCACCAGGAAACACTGCAATTCTATTCTGAATCTTGGGGCTGAAAGATTGGGCTGAAAAAAGCATGAAAAACTTTGAATATCAATTAAAACTTTCAAAACTCCAGCACTCCAAGAACTTCTGAAATTCATTTTGTGCAGATGCAAAGAAAACTGTGAAAGTATGTGTGGTTGTCGACAAGTGGGCCCTAAATCCTGTGCAGTGTGCCTCAATTGTTCTGGTGAAACCTGCAGTAATATCATGGAAATATTAAAATTGATCGAAAAATTCGAAGAACTCGAAAATTAATTACCCACAATGACGCCAATTCTAACTTCCGTTCTTTTGCAAACATTCACTTTCAATACTGAATTAGATCCTGAACCACAGCCTGGATCATCAAAGAAATTGAAAAAACAATAACTGAAAAACAACTTTTTAAATATATAAGTATGCTCAATATTATCTCGAATGGAAATTGTTAGTGAATTAGGCATAATGGGGATACCACTTAAAAAACGCGTTTCTAGACTCTACCTCATAGGTGGTCGGGAAAAAGGTCGATAATAAACTAATAATCCTACAAAATAATAAATTATATGAATAAAAAGATATATAAGAAAAAACTAAGCCTAAACTTTCGTTTTTATCGTATTCTTATGGGTATTCAAGAACCCGATCAACTTCGGAGTGCTCTAAAATTCAGAGAAATTAATTAAATTAAACACATTTGTAGTAAATATTATTCTTTGAAAAACGCCCTATAATATTAATCTAATATCATTTTACTGTAAAATAACCAGAAAAAAAGTATTAAAACCCAAAAGAAAATGTGTTCAAACGTTTTTAAAAAAGATCTTCTATAATATTACTCTGATGTCATTTTATTGTAAAATAACCAAAAAAAGTTAAGGCCCAAAAGAAAATTTGTTCAAAAATTTTTACTTATTTTTGGTAATAACTTTTTTATTTTTTATTTTACGATTAAAAGTAATAAAACTAAAGTTATAGACAATTTAATTTGCTAAATAATGTTTTATAAAATTATCTGTAGGATTGCTTATTTACGAGATACAAGGCAGAAACCCTTTGCCCCCTTTTTTTACAAGATGGTGGCCGGGGGACAAGAAGGGCGACCACACAAACTGCAACTTAAAAATACACTAACCATTCACACATATCAAAATAATTAAATTACGTCCTCCCAAAAATGTAATCTCAATGTAACTTTTCAATGGACTATAAGGCCTGTAGTGTATAAATAATAAAGCAAAAAGATCTAAAATATTCTAAAGTTTATTTAAATCCTTATCATGATTTGTAAAGTTAAAATAAGAGTAAAAAAGATATAATTACTACATTCATTTTAATTAATTTCAATATTTAATTCATTAATTGAACTCAAAATGGTAAAATTGGTTTATAATTTAGTCCAATATTATTCAAATAATATGAAGAATTGGATATTTGACCATAAAAATATTATTACTATTATTTTTTCTTATAAAATATTTTAATAATTTTAAACTAAAAACATCAAATAATTTATAAAATTAAATCAAGCTATTTATACATTTTAAATATTAAATTTATTATTAAACATGAATTAATTAAGTCAAAAAAGTATTTTTATGAATACCATTAAATAAAAAGCAAATTTGTAGCCTCACTATATATGTTTACAAAATACTAAAAAATCACAAAGGTCTTAAAACGAATTTATTTCTTTTTTGTATATAAGCATTAGCAAGTTATCTAATTTTTTACGAAAAAAATAGTATTACTATTAAGATTATCAAAATGTGAAAAAGTTAGTTAGTAACTATGATAATATAATTATATCATTCAATAAATCTCATATTTTTTATTTTTTCATTTGTCTTATCATGCGTATATCAACTAAATAGTGAGACAATAAACAAAATTTTAAAATAGCTTTAAAAAGTAAAGCAAAGGACAAAAAACAACATTTTCGTGTATTAACTACTGAACTGCTGAAGTATTTTAAAATGTTTGCAAAACAATATATTATATGTTTATCTCCTAACCTATCTTTAAAATTGTTATTTTGCTTGGATTTTATCTTTAAACAGTGATATTAATATTATTATTTTATCGGACAGATATCTACTTAGATAGTATAGATATTTGCTAATATGTCTAAAATTTTGTTAAATATAATAAGCATAATTAAACACCGAAAAGATAATGAATTAAAATGTAAATTTTGTAAAAACTTCAATAAAATAATGAAAATTAATTTGCTTTCGGTAAAACTAATATTTCGTGTAATCAGAAATTAGTATTTGAAATCTAAAACATTTTTACAAAGTGAAAAGAAGATTTGAGTCTCTTTTAAGTGATAAAATTATTGTGATTTATAGTAAATACTAATTAAAAACTTTAAAATACAATTTTCTTCAAAGCTGTATTTGTTGTCTGATTAAAAATTTTATGTAACTTTTGTTGTATGTATAAAATAGTTTAAATAATTATCGTAATAAATATATTGACATTAAAAGTAGTTTTAATAATAAGTTTTGTATTAAATTAAAAATTGTTTAAGGCTCTTAAATCTCTAAATTGAAATAATGTACGTCAAACGGTTATTTAAATTTGCAATTGTAATTATAAGTGTATAAAATCTGCTCTTCACTTTGTAATTGTCAACCCCATCACTTTTAAATTAAAAATAATAAAGGGCAAATTTATATCGCGATCACTATCACAGTCCACAATCGGTAAATGGAAAAAATAAAATCACCTAATTTTTTCGCACTTTCTAAAACACAGTCCTTGGCGAAACACTTTTAAAAAATCAGGATCCACACGAATAATTAATCCACAAAACCAAAAGAAAGTAGAATCCTTGGTGAAGATCAAGGAACTTGACTTACCTACGCGCAATCCAAGAGTAGGTCAAACGTACCAAACCGGGTAACACTTTTAGTTCAAAGAACCAAGTCTTTCTCCGTCTCTTTCTGTCTTTGACCTGGTATGACCGAAGGACGAGGAAATCGCTCACAAAATACTCCGCTGTTACTACTCAGTTTTACTTCTTATACTAGCCGTGACGTCATCAGATTCATATTGGAGATGTTCTTACCACCACTTCGGGCATTTATAGAATCCCGATCGTGAATCGTAGTCCGGGAGCGAGGATTTTTTATCTTTTGTCGTTCATATTTCGACGCCACTGACGTACGGCGATATTTGCTGCGATTGAGAATGTTATTTCAGCAAATTATTCGCATAATTTATTCTAATTTATTTTTTAAAAGGTTTATAAGTTAAAATAGAACGTTTGATATCAATTTTTAAAATACTTTCTTTGGTTAAAGCTGCACGTTTTAAAGATATTTCTTTTTCTTCTTTTTGTTTTATAGTTTTTTCTGGTTTCTACATCCTCTCTAAATTCTATCCATTTATTACTTGAACATCTATTGTATTTATCGCTATTTCTATATATAATATGTTTCTTTGTAATTTACCCTTGGTTTTTAGGGTCACCATAGGTCCACACCGTACTATGTCACCGTATGGCACCATATGCAGAACGGAAAGTAGGAAAATGCCAGGCTGGTTTAGAGGTGGTAAATCGACCATTCTGCAGATTACAACCATGAACCAAATTTTAGAAAAAAACCACTGGAATATGGCATATATACTAGCCTACAAAGCAGCCTACGACTCTGTAAATAGAAGGGAATGTTCAAAGCAATGAAAGAGCTAGGAATAACAAATCAGTTGGTTAATTTAACAAAACTAACCCTTGAAAAAGTTGAATGTAGAGTACGAATTCAGGGGGAACTGTCTGAACCTTTTAAAACAAATAACGGGCTGCACCAGGGAGATTTTTTCTCCTGTATACTGTTTAATCTGGCTCTGGAAAAAGTAATACGTATGTCACAAATCACAACCATTGGATCAATTTATAATAAATCAATGCAAATCCTTGCCTATGAAGGTGATATAAATATTGTTGGGAGAACGAAAAACGCTGTAAGAGAGGCGTATGTAGCATCAAAAAATCTGCTACAAAAATGGGTTTAATAATAAACACCAACAAAACGAAGTATATGAAAATAAGCACGCAACCACAAATCTTACGTCCACCTGTTATAGAAAACCACCTCATCGAAGCAGTGAACGAATTTGTATACCTGGGAGCACTCCTTATTACTGAAAATAATACTACAGCAAAGATAAACCGCAGAATTTGCACGGGCAACAGATGCTATTGGGCCCAATCTACTTCTTAAATCCACAATTATATCGAGAAATACAAAAATAAAACTCTACAAAACAATAATACGCCCAATCCTAAAATAGGGTTCAGAGACCTGGACTCTAACAAAAAGTAATGAAAACACGTTAGGATGTTTCGAAAGAAAAGTACTAAGGTGAATCTATGGAGCAGTGAATGACAATGGAGTGTGGAGAAGATGATACAACTTCGAACTTTATAGAATATACCAGAAACCAGATATCGTAAAATATATTAAGATAGGACTGAGGTGAATAGGGCAGGTAATGCGGATGGAACCAAATGACTCAGCTAGAAAAACGCTCCTTGATATACCCATTGGTAAGAGAAGAAGAGGAGGACCCAGAACAAGGTTCCTTGATAACATCGATGAAGACAGGAGAAACATGGGAATACGTGTTTGGCGGAGGAAGGCGATGGATAGGGACGACTGGAGAGAAATTCTTGAAGAGGCTAGGACCCACACAGGGTTGTAAAGCCAGAATAATGATGATACGTCGACATGAGTTCAACTGCTTTGCTCTATCAATCTTTTTAACAATTCCTTTTTATTTTGACACACTTAATTTTACTTGCTACTCTGTAGAAATGTTTTATCTCTATGAACTATTTTTAGATTTGTGTTTTTTTATTTCCCGGTCAGTCAATAATGTTCCAAAAGTGAAAAGGATCGGTACTTGGAACGTTCGAAGCATGTACCAAGAAGGCAAGGCAGAAAATATTATTTAAGAAATGACACGCCTGAACATACATATTTTAGAATGCGAAAACATGAAGTCGGTTCCGGCTTACTCCACTTAGTATCTTCTACTCAAATCCGACTCTCAGCTTCACGCTGGTGTCTCCTGATAAAAGAAGACTGGATATCCGGTATTCAATCCGGGTGGAAAGTTGGGTCGGGAACTGACGAGAGCGGGTGAAATGGTCCTCCTAAGAGAGGGTTGTGCTATGGGCCGGCGTTCCATATATGTAAAAATGTCACGAAACAGAAAATATTGCGTCAGAACAGGACGGATATTCAATATCAATGACACATGCAACGGAATAAGGATACTTATAATACTTATACTTATAGTATAAGAACTTGGAAAGTATTAAGATGGAACAGACCTGGAATAGCGACCAGAGCCATTAGACAATTGCAAAAATATAACATGAATATGTAAGAACAGACATGAATACGAATGTGGATTTGTCATTGCAAAAAGATTAAAAACGGCAGTGATAGATTTCTTCTTCTTCTTCTTCTTCTTCTTTTTATGTAGACCTGACTCTGTCTATTTTTCAATGTGTCTCCAGTAAGTTGTCGTTCCATTGTTTTCGTGGTCTTCCTACTGATCCTCTTCCTATTGGGGAACCAGTTCTTGCCGCCTTTATAACTCTTTTTGTTGTGATTCGCCTTATATGATCATTCCATTCTACTCCACTATTTATTACCCAGTCCTTGATGTTCTCCACCTTGCATCTATGTCGTATACCTGTACCTCTAGCTCTGTCCCATAGTGTTCTATCATCAATTTTTTAAAGTGTTTTCATCTCTGCTGTTTCTAACATCCTTTCTGTACTCTCTGTATCAGGTCGTCTTTCTGCCGCGTACTTTCCTTTTTTAGTTCTTCTTCTTCTTCTTTTTGTGACACTCCTATCGGAGATTGGCTATCCTGACCTTGTTTACAGCTGACCTAAAGAGTTCATTAGTGGTACAGCCAAACCACTCTCTCAAATTACGCAACCAAGACATTCTTCTATGGCCTGGATTCCGTTTTCCTTCTATTTTTCCTTGCATTATATTTTGAAGTAATGCGTATTTATGTCCTCTCATCAGGTGACCCAAATATTCGAGTTTTCTTCGTTTGATCGTCGACAAAATTTCTGGGTCTTTTCGTATCCTTAACATTACTTCAAAGTTTGTGACTCTTTCAACCCAACTTATCTTCAGCACTCGACGGTAGCACCACATCTCGAAACTTTCAATATTTTTATGTTATTCTTTTTGAGAGTCCAGGCCTCTACACCGTATAATAGCGTGTTAAATACGTAGCCCCTTAGCAATCTTAATCGTAGAGGGATGCTTATATCTCTGTTGCAGAAGAATTTCCTCATCTTTATGAAGGTGGCCCTGGCAATTTCGATACGTCTTTTTATTTCATTGTTTTGGTCTCCAGTTTCGTTTACTGAAGTCCCCAAGTATTTTTAACTTGATACTTTTTCAATTTGAATGCCGTTTATGTGCTGGTTGTGTCCTGTTCTTACTGAAGACCATATGCTTGGTTTTTTTATATTGGTACCTACTTATGCCATAATTTATTATGGCATAAGTATCAATGCGAATATTGTTTACATTGATTACGATTCCTTCGTTTGCTTACAAAAGGGTTTCCTGGCAGATGCTTTCACTATAAACATTAAATAGCAGCGGTGACAAAATGCATCCCTATCGTACTCCTCTACGTATTTCTATTGCTTGTGATATCTCATTTTCTATTTTGATGTTAGCTTTCTGATTCCAATATAGATTGAGAATTATTCGCAGATCTTTATTATCTATGTCCTTTCTTTCAAGAATGTCTCTTATTATGGCGTACTCTGTCAAATGCTTTTTCAAAATCGATAAAACATGCATGTACTTCCTGATTAACGTCTACACATCTTTGTGTAAGAACATTCAAACCGAAGAGAGCTTCTCAAGTACCTAGTCCCTTTCTGAACCCTATCTGTGTATCACTAATATCTGAATCCAACTTTTGATAAACTCGGTTGTGAATGACGTTTAGAAATATCTTTAGTAGATGGCTCATTAAGGATATTGTTCGATGTTCTGAACATTCTTTTGCATTGGATTTCTTTGGCAGTGTAACGAATGTAGACAACAGTCACTCTTGAGGTATAATACCAGTTTTGTATATTGTGTTAAATAAGTGCAACATTAAACCTATTGAGTCATCATTCAAGAGCTTTAGCAATTCAGTAGGAACCTCGTCAGGTCCATTTGCCTTTCCAGTTTTGGAATTTCTAAGTGCCACTTCTACTTCAGATTTTAGGATTTCAAGTTCCGTTTCACCATTTACCTAAACAATGTTATTTCTGTTGTCCTCAAACAATTCTTTTATGTATTCACTCAATCTATTAATTTTCTTTGTTACATTTATAACAATCTTCCCGTCTTTGTTCTTAAGCGAACTTATTTGATGTCTTCTTTGAGTTCCTGTAATTTCTTTTACTTTTTTATGTACATTGAATGTGTCATAGTTTTCCATTTCTACACATTGTTCTTCAATCCATAATTCTTTGGCCTTCTTTATTCTTTGCTTTATGTTCTTATCAACCTCTCTGTATTTTTGTGCATTATTCTTCATTTTACGTCTTTCATCCATTAGTTCTAGTATGTCTGGTGTCATCCATACCTTGTGTTTCTTTGCAGATCTGGTTAGGTGTTTCTTTCCCGTAGTTCTTATTGTAGTGTTTATATACTTAAGTTTTTCATCTATGTTGTCTGTTCTGCGGATTTAACTTTCTGCTATTCTGAGGCTGGTGTTTATTTCTTCTTGCACTGTTTGTCGTAGGTGTTCACTTTTTAGCTGGCTTAAATCTAATGCTGGGATGATGTTTTTTTTTTTATTTTCTTTGGTCTAGCTTCTATCACAGATACTACTGGATTATGATCCGAACCGATATCAGCTCCATGATAAGTTTTAGTAGATTTCACGGCATTACGGTATCTTTTCGTCACCATTATGTAATCTATTTGGTTTCTGATTACTTTTTCTTGAGTGTGTTGAGGTGACGTCCACGTATACAGTCGCCTTGGGGGTAATTTAAAGAATGTATTAGTTATTATTAAATCTTCACTTTGACAAAACTGAACTAAACGGTCACCCCTTTCATTTCTGTTACCTAATCCATATTGACCGACATTTTCTCCAACTTTACCCTGACCTACCTTGGCGTTCAGATCGCCCATTACTATGTTAATATGTTGTCTCTTTGTTGTTCTCATCACCTCGTTTATAGTATTATAGAATTGTTCTATTTCCTCTTCGTCTTTGTCTGCTGTAGTTTGTCTTATCTTTCAATTGTATTAACATCACACGCTCTGAGAATGGAGTAAATTTTACTACAGCATCTTTCCATTTTTTTGAGATGATGACTCCAACTCCGTATCGATGGGTTGTGCTGTCACTTCCGGCATAATAAAACATTCCATGATTATTTGTGGGACATTTGCCATTTCCTGGCCATTGTGTATCACTCATGCCTAATATGTCTATACCCAAACGATCCATTTCCAACACGGCGTTATCTAATTTTCCCGAAGAGAATAAGCTCCTTGCATTCCATGTAGCAATTTTTATGGTTGTATTTTTCTTATTACAAGGGTTTCGCAGGTTTACGACCGAGGAAGCCTTATATTTATCTATTTGTCTTTCCCTGCCGGATCTTGTTATCCGATGTCCACGATCAGTACTTATCCTTTGCATATCTGCCATAATGATTGTTCTTACTTTTGTTTATTCTTACTTTTGTTTATTATTGTTATTGTTAGCTCTTACTTTTGTTTATTATTTCATCCATAATCAGTATTAGTTTCAATAGGGTCATTTAGTTCTTCTTCTACTTTTACTTTTATTTTGTTGTTTGGAAGATATTTCCGATCGTTTTGATTATTCCTAGAGGTATCTTCCGTGCAATAAGTGTTTGTTGTATTCCAATGATTTCTCTTGCGCTTCATCATCAATCAGCCAATCCCGTCCACTGCTGGACATAGGCCTCCCTCAGTTCTTTCCAGTGTTCTCTACACTGGGCCGCTTGTAGCCAGTTTCCCGCTACTCTTTTTATGTCGTCGGTCCATCTAGTCGGTGGTCGTCCTCGGCTTCTTTTATAATTTCTGGGCCTCCATTCCATCTCTTGCGCTTGCCTCATTATAAATATAGCTTCGGTGCATAATCTTTCCGACCTAAAACCTTGTTGTTCTGCTAGAGTTATAATTTTATTCAGTTTATTTGTTATCACTTTGGTTGTTAATTTTAGTATTGTGTTTACTAAATTAATTACTCTGTAATTTTCCGGGTCCGATTTGTCTTCCTTTTTGAAGGGAGGTATTAGAATGCTTGATCTCCATTCATGAGGAATTTTGTTTTGTTCTATTATTTTTTCTGGTGATTTTTTATTTTTTAATTTCCTTAATGCTTCCTTTACTTTCTCCTCCTCAATATTTATTTCTTTGTTTGTCGTCACTTCTGGTGTTGGTGGTTCATTATCGTCACCTTGAGCAAAAAGAGATCGAAAGTAGTCTGCCCATGTTTTGAATGTATTTTGTTTTTATTAGTTCGTTCATCTCTTTTTATGTCCTCTGATCATTCTCCATATTTATTTTTGTGTTCCTTAGAAATCTTGTTGCTTCTGTTTTGAAAATCTCTGCCAGTGTTCCCTTTTTATATGTCTAACAAAAGTATTCGTTTCATTTCTAATTCATTTATAGTGGTTGTATGCCTGTTGTGTTTGTTGTGTTCTGTATTGTAAAAAAGCTTTCTTCTATTCTTCACATTTTGTCTTCACTTCCTCTCTAAACTATGGGGTTTTCTTTTTTGATATGTTAGTGTTCGTTACTTTCCTTTCTCCAAGTGAGTATACTCAACATCTGGGATAAAATAGTTTGTTTGACCGCTTCGTTTACCTGACCTGATATTAGTGCTTCATTTAGCGTTTTATGATGTTTTCAAGATTGTTGCTCTTCTTCTTGTAGTTCCTTCTCCTATCTGAGGTTGGCTATCATCACAGCTATCCGTACCTTATTGGCGGCTGCTCTAAAAAGATCTACTGAGCTGCAACTATACCACTCTCTTAGGTTTCTCAGCCAAGAAATTCTTCGTCTTAAGATTGTTGCTGCATGTCCTCTAAGTGACACGATGATGTTTGGCCATCGAATGCGGGCGGTTTTAAAATTTAGCGCTAGTTCTAATTATTATACCTGGTTCAATTATGGAAAATGATAAAGCTGTTTGTTCATATTCGACGTTAGTTACTGAAAAAATATTAGATAAAGAAGCTCTACTTTTCTACCCCTCTCTTCTCTTCCTTTCCTTCCTCTTGTCTACGCTTTTCCTTCACATCCCTACACTTTTCCTTTTCTTCTTTGTCTTCTTGCCTACGTTTCAGTAGGCAAGGTAGCAGATACAATTTAAATAGGAACTAGGTATAGTACAGAATACAGGATCGATAGAGGAAGCAGGTAAATAAATTAACACAAAACAAAGCCAAGGGTAAAACAATATGAAAGGGTTAAAAATTCTACCGACTTGGAACACTCAACTTGAAATTAAAGGCTAAAATACAAGAAACAAAGAACACATTGGAAAATATTTAATGATTCCTGATTCCTGACATTTTATATTATACAAAATTTAATACATTTCGAATATTTATACTGAGAAATGGATATTATTCTATTTGGCTATACAAAATATTATTATGATGAACTCAAGTATATGTAAACAACACAATGTACATTAGGAACAAACCTACCTACGTGTCTCTGTCTGGATGCCAATCAAATATAATTTAGTATCTAGGTCAGAATATAAACGGTTAAAAATGAAATTGGCCAATTCAAAAAGGAAAGGAATTTATTGTTTAAAAGCCTACAATTATTCCGAATCATTATTATTTTCGAATCACCCAAAACGTGCGTGTTGAATAACAAAAAAATGTAGGAAAGTAAAAACGGATTTGATGCGTAGACACCCACGTTTGTCAATATGATACATGAAAGTGATTATATTTTAACTTTCCATTTTTTAATTTTTTAGGACAATAGTTAAATGTGTTTCAGTCTATAGCTAAGATGTAGCTAAGATGCTTTTAGATGTAATATGGTATGCAAATCTAGAATAAAACAATTTTTTTTTAGAAAACTTTCGTTTTGTTTTTAAAATT